>NC_082655.1:81794347-82021847 GCF_028023285.1 Balaenoptera ricei | reverse complement strand
CACAAGGTAACGTGTGGGTCCGGATGTGCATCTTGAGGGCGCCCAGGCTCACATACTCCTTGTCACAGTATTTGCAGCTGAAAGACTTCCTTGACTGGGTGTCACAGTGCAGCTGCTTGTGTTTGCCCAGCCCAGAGAAGGTCGAATAGGTTTTACTGCATAAATTGCACTGAAACTTTTCAGCTTCGATGGCATGGGGGTCTGAAAGCTTGGATTGTAGTCTTTCCTCTTCATCGCTAATGGGGCTTTCGGAGCCGCTGTGGTCCTTGGAAGAGGTGTCAGATGGCGGAGGGGGACTCACTCGCCCCAAGGATGCGGGGTATCCCGACAGAGGAGAGAGGCCGGTGGGCAGCGGGGCGTGGAAGGGAGCTGCTGTGGTCCACACGGTGATGGGGCTGTAGGCTCCCGAGCTGAGGATCTCCGGCTGGGGGATGACAGGCACGGGGTAGCCCTCGTAGAGATACGGGGAGATAATCACTGGGAGGAGAGAGGAGGGGAGAGGAGAGTGAGCTGAAACGCAGCTCCAAAAACGCACGAAGAAGCTACTTGGCAACACGCGCAGGACTTGGTTACGAGAAGACAGACCCTGTAAGAAGGCGCAGGAGTTGGGAGGACATTTCTTCTCCACCGTTGCTGCTGGCGGTCACTGCCCTTAAGGCACATCTGTGTCCCCGGCACACGGAGTGTGCCGGGGTCTGCCCGGCCCTGCGGCCAGGGAGCGCAGCCCAGCGAGGGGAAAACCTACCCACTCTTTTCAGAGATATAGAAAAGCCCTCTTCCATTTTATGCGTGGGCTGGTTGCAGGGCTTACGCCTGTGAGTACAAAGATCGGCGTGAATCAAGCCGCTTTCTGCAGGAAAGGAGCCTTATTACATGGGGAAAAAAGCAGTAATTCAACGTTTACGCACCGCCTCACCCACCCTCCACGTACTCATTATGCAAGTATGTACACGCTTTGGAACAGGACGATGGACGAGCCGAAGGAAGTTCTCCTAGCCAGTTCAGAGTTTGAAAGTTTTGAATTAAACCTGAGCCTGGATGATCAGAGGAATGACCGCTCTTTCGCGACCCTGCTTCGAGGCAAACAGCTCGGTCTCCGGCTCTTTTGTAACAGAAGCTGAGCGGCCGCGCGCCCCTGCGTTTACCTATTTATAGATAGATGGAGATGCAGACGTCGGGCCCCCCCTTTACCTGTGTGTGTGTCTAGCTCGCTGTAGTTGGGCTTCTTGGAGGCGTTGAAATGCTTCTTGACCAGGAATGAGCGCGGCATCCTGGCGGCGGCTCGGGGCGCGGGGCGCGGGGCGCGGGGCGCGCGGTCCTACAGCATCGCGGCCCCGGCAGGTGCGCGTGCGGCGCCGCCAGGTCGCGGGCTCCTCGCGGACTGAGCCCGCGGTGGCGGCGGGGAGGCCTTTTTTTCCTCTCTTTTGCGAGAAGGGTCCAATCACAGCCGAGAGGCTCAGATTTCAGCTCCTCCCTCTGGGACAGCTGTGAACAGAGGAAGAATCTGTTGTCAGACTAAGTTATTCTGGTTCAAAATGGGCTGTGCCCCGGGTTTCAGTGGAGAGGAAAAAAGTGCTTGAGTCTTTTCAGGAGAGGTCATTCTCCTTCTTGAGCGCTAAGCCGGGCGTCCGTGCTCCGGGGGCGCCAGGTCCGCCTGGCCGGGCCTGGCTTCCAGATGTGGCCTCCGCGCCGGCCTGGGAGGCCGGCCCCCGGGCCCGGGAGAGGTCCGGCTAGCCCGGGGACGGAACGGTTCGCTCCTGGCTTTTGCAAAGGGAAGGTAGCGGCGAGGACAAAGCCCCCGTGAGTGAGCGGCGGGCCCGTAGGGGGCTTCCCGGGGCCTGCGAACCAGCCCTGCCACGCGCTGAGGATGCGCTTCGCGCGTCGCAGAGGCTCGGCCGAGCCGGACGCGGCGCTTCCCCGGGAAATGGAGCGGCCGTGTCACCATGTTAGCCTCGGTGCCTGAAAGAAGCGCTTTGTAGCCCCTGAAGGACCCGCGTTCGGGGAGAAGCGGGGGCACCGCAGGGATGAGAGGGAAGGATGGGTGAATCTTAACGTCTCCACAAAGGCATCTGACAAGTGCTTGTATCTTTTCATGCATCACTGTGTTTTTTATGGAAAAAAAAAAAAAGCGCGAATGGGCCCTTAGAGACAGTTGTTTCAAACATGTATCTGCTTCTATATGGTGCTGTTTTCTTCAGTGTAAAGTCGTCAAACTTCATGTCTGCTGCTGCCCTGCGTGGTGCTTTTAAAGAAAGGGTGCTTTCATGAGTACTGCTTGGTTAAGCTTTTAAGCTAGTCTAGCAACCAGCAAAAATACCTTGATTTTGTGTATGGTATTCAATCTGAAAATACGCTAAGGTGGCTCACTGTAAAAATGACATTTCAACCGTATTTTCAAACATCTCTGTCCCTTCCAGATTTTCTCCCCACCTTTTGCTTAGAGATTAAGGAAAGAACAAATTTGCAATCAGACCACCCTACTCTTGATTCGAACAGGTGCCAGGAGAAAAAAAAAAAAAAAGTGAAAAAATAACAGTGTGAAGTCAAGACTTGTAAGAGGGAAGCGCGTGGCAGGCCGCATAACTTCTTAATCTCGGGGTGAGGCAGCCGTGTGCGGGGGCGGGTCGGGCGCTCCCCATGCAGGAGCCCATTTCAATGATTCCCCCCCCCCTCTTTTTTTTTTTCCTCCCAACAGTCACTAGTTTAAACGCCAGAGAAAGGAATTTAGATGAATCTTTACGTTAAAAGGAACGGTGTTCGTAGGCGCCAGGAAAATGTGAATATGCCTCAGATTTCTCCACAAACGATAAACTGGGGTGGGGGGGGGGTGGGTCCCTCACAGCAAGGTTTCTGAGCCTCTGCTTTGGGGAGGGCTGCTTCAGATCCGGGCCTGGTTTATTGGGGCAGGGGCCCTCCTCGCCCTTCCCAGCCGGTTCCTGCAGAAGCACTTGTGTTAGAGACGCGACCCCCCCCCCCCCCGCCGCACCCCGGGAAAACGCAGATGCCACGTGCCCGCCCTTCCTCACTGAGCTGCACGTAGAGCTTGCTCACAGCACTGAGGCTGCGAAGGGCATCCGGTGTTTGTTTGTTGGTAATCACAGCACGAGATAACCTGCTAAAGGTGTGTATTCGAACACTCCATTCTAGAAGCTGAGCAGCAATTCACTCCACTAGGAAACCCCTGGAAGCTGGCTTACAGACGTCTCATCCCGCGGACACCGGGCAGAGGTGGGAAGCGTTCCACGCCCGCCGGCGGGGAGTTGGGGCATCAGGGCCGTCCGAGGAGCGCCCTTACGCAGGTCTGCGGGCCCCCGTGAGGCGGGGCCGCGCTCAGGTGAGTCAGGGCACAGGTGCTGCGCTCACACACCCACCGAGGGGCCAGCGGCGCCAGGCGAAGCAGCGAGGGTGGGAGGATGGAGGCGGGCCGCCGGGACCCCCCCCCCAAAGAACGGGACCCCCTACCAAGGAACCCGCTGCGGGGCTCTGCTCACACCTGTGAAGGGTCCCCTCCTGTCGGCCAGCATCTGGCCTCGGTCACCGGCTAAAGGCGCTCTGGCCCAGGCATGGACCCCGGGCTTCAGTGTGTCACTGGGGCAGCACACACCCAAGTGGGTTTTGTTCTGCAAGAAAGCAGTCCTGGGTGGATGGCTCAGGCTCACGGGAAGAGCGACGAAAGACACCGGGGCTGAGATATTACTGGGCCTGCAGTGTGTGTGTGGGGAGCTGGGGGCACAGGTGAGGCCCCCGGCAAGGGGCACATGTCAGCCTTTCGTGGAGCAGACACGTGAGGGGAGAAAGGACGGCCTGGGGGCAGCTTCTAGGGTCCTGGGCCCAAGTCCCCCCAGGATCGCGGTTCTGCTGGAGGAAGTGGGCCTTAAAAATACCCCTCCTAGCAACTGAGCCCCGCCGGGGGGGCCGCGCCTTCCCTGTTGTCTGTGGGGCGCGTGGGACCTTGGAAGCCCATGTGATCTAGCTCCTTAATTGTCGGGAAGGCTATTAGGATGGGCCCTGATGTGAGTTACCTGACAGTCTCTTCTTTGCTCTGTTTTCTGAAGATGCTGACAGAGGTGACTTGTAGACAGCTTTGTAAAGGGCAGCTCTGTGACCTCACGGGAGGGCCAGCCCTTCCCCGCAGGCTCCCCGTGCCAGCGGGACTTCTCCCGGACCCCGTCTTTTCCATGAAAGACATATTCTTGCCTTGCCGGATTGGGGAATAAATTAGATTCATGAGGTTTGGGAATGCACCTCAGGTTTGTTTACTTTGCACAGGGATTTGTGTACATGTAGGTACGTAGGTATGTGGGAAGCAGTGCAGATCTGACTGAGTTTAGGAAACAAGTCCGGCACCAGAGGAAACCACACTGGGCCAAGGCAGAGAACAGGCTCCTAAGATGATGGTGTGTCTTCTGGCTTCAGTTTGTGGCCGGCACCCTGGAGCGGGCGGGGGAGGGATAATCTCCCTTGAAAGATATGCAGTCATGGAATGTCGTTGGTTTGACTGTGCTGTCTGGAGAATATGATCGTGCCTAGCTAATTTCTTAACTATTTAGATAGTAACAAAGTGGCTGTGATATGGAACTTTGAAGTCTGAATGACAAAGGCGTGAGGCCACTCATGGTTTGGCACGTACCTGTGTTTGTACACAGATGTGTATGTATTTGTAGTCCTAATTCATAATTGAACTCAGCTTCAGGTAAAGTCAACCAGCCCCTGAAAGAGTAATAAATATTTCCTTGGGTACCTGGGTATCTCTGTCTGTAAATTATGTTTGATACTCTTCCCTTATTTCTTTTCCAATGATATGGGGACAAATATTTCCCAATGCAGAAGGGGAAATAACCAGTGAGTGTAGGATTCTGCTAATAGGTTCTAAGCTTCATGACATCCTCTGGGGATGTGGATAAAACTCACGTACACACGTATGTCTGCTCAGCGAGGCCAGCATGAGCGTGTGTGTGTGTGTGTGTGTGTGTGTGTGTGACAGAGAGAGAACTGTGTGAGGAACAACGGGAAGGCAAGCTGTCAGGGTGTGCTGTACGGTGTGACGGTGCTCGTTCTTTCTGGGTGTCTCACAGCCGCGGGTTCTGTGTGTGTCCGCCTGGCTCCAATGTGGTGAGGTCAGAAGTGGCGCACATCTAACACTGAACACAAAACCTTGCTGAACGCGGGAGCAGCTTTTAATGAGATGTATTGAATATTTTGTGTCAAATAACTTGTATGCAGCGCCTCGTCTCTAGGCACGGTTTTCGAACCCCCTTTGCCTCTGATGGCTGCACTGCAGTTAATGTGCCATTCAAGGTCAAAGACATCCACGCCCGCAGTGTCCCCTCCGTACCTGCCGACGGGGCAGTTAGAGGAGCGGGAACGACGGCAGAGAACACGCCGGGGCTCCAGGATCTGTGGGCGCAGAGAGACACCTACTGGTGGAGTTGGGAAGACGCCCGGTTTCCTTTCCGGGCTTCCTTTTCCATAATTCTCTGACAAGGCTGCCACCTCGGGGAAGGTGGACGATTGGTCGGCACACCCAGGGCCTGAACGGAACCTCATTTTGCAGTTGCCCCAATTTCAGGCGAACATTATTTAAACCCTGAGTTTTTAATCTGTTCTTAATTAACAGTGACTTATTTGTGTTTGTAGAAACGCAGGTGAAATTTACAAACGCACTATGCCGCTTAAAGGATGGTGAGCGAGGCGGGGACGACTTTCATTGGTCTGGGCCGTCATGAGGAAAGCACCGTATTGGTAACTCAGGGGCACCTCGGATGGTTGTTCGCTGGGCCCCTGATGACCCACAGGCAGAGGCTCAAAGGCAGGAACGAGCATCCCAGGGCATCCAATGGCCACGATGGGGCGGATTCCCACTGTGCGTCCTCCTTCACGGCTGGGCACTCCGCTACCCACCTGGTCTGCTAAGTGGGCGAGACCCTGAGGCCAGGCAGTCTGTGGAGTGGAGGGTGATATACAGGCCGCGGTTCTAGAAGGTTCCATGTGAGCTGCCCACCGTGCTGGGCACTCCTCACGCATGGCTCAGTTAATCCCCCAAAGTAGCCAGCCCTGCAGGGGCAGGTGAGGAGATGGAGGTGCAAGGGTCAGATCACACTGCTAACAGGGAACTGGGGCAGGGGGCTGGGCACTCGTCTCTAACCTGCTTAACTTCAAGTCCTACCTAGTCCACTGCTCGGTTGTAACTTAGTTTCTATCACAGGACTGAGTCAGGCTCGTTACCAGCTGCAGAGCACGAAGAGTGCCTTCCCACATTCTTCCTCACTAGGGAATGTTCATAATCTCCCCATTTACCATCTTCCTGTGTCCGTTCCACCCACCACAATCTGCGCTGTGTGTCTCCCTTTTTTCCTAAGTAACACCGGGGTCACAGTTGCTTCATTTCAAACGTGATATCATTTACCCCAGGCCTTGGGTGTGGCTTCTGGGAAGACATTGGACCAGAGCCCTGAGCACTCAGCTAAGGAGCTGCCGTGGTCTTTGCCCAAAAAGGAGACAACACTGATCATTATTCTTATCCTATAAGCATCACGTGGCTTTCAAAGCTGGAAGTGACTGGAAGGGACTCCAGTCTTTAATGGGATTTTGATGGGGAAGTAAACCCACCCGTAAAGAAGCAGTGTTTCCAGCTATAATGGGGGTGCCCCACAGCCGGGAAGTCCTCTTTCTCTCCGTAAGTGTGCGCACACGTGTGTGACACGCCTGCCTCGCTCCCAGCGTGGGGCGCTGCCGTGTCGTGGACATGGCTTCCTTGTACACACGTGGGCAGGTTGGTCTGCACTCGCTTACAAGAAGGACTGAGGCACTTCCTGGGGGAGAACGGGGAGCCGGGCCCCCAGTGGGACCCTGTAAGAAACCCTGGGTGTCCGGGGAGGCTTCTGACCGCAGTCCAGTGCCAGTCAGGCCGCAGGAGAAGTGGGGGGAGCCTGGTGGGTGGACCTGGAAAGGGACGGACTGGGAGCCCCTGGGCTCCCGAGGGAGGTGGAGCTGCTCTGGACCCCCCAGCGCAGAGCAATTGAGGAGGTGTGAGCCCCCTTCCCGGGTCTGCCCAAGGACCCCACGGTGTCCATGCCCGAAGGGGTGCCGGGCGCCGGCTCCAGTGGGTGCCCGGTGGGAGTGCGGGTGCAGCCGCGGAACGAGGAGCTACCGGGTGCTCTGGTCCCCAGTAGAGGCGGCGGCACCTGGAGGGCCTGGCGGTCGGACAGACAGGCTCGGGGGGCAGGGGGAGGAGCTCCCCGAGTTCCCCGGGGCACCCACCCTGGCCCCGCAGAGCACACAGTAGGTCCGCAGAATGCCTTCCAGGTGCTCAGGTTCTGGATCAGTGCCGGTGTCACTGACATACTGAGCAGGGATTGGAGGACGGGGGCAGGGAGGGGGCAGTATGTGAGTGTCGCTGCCCGCCCGCCCCCTGCGCCCAGGTGCCCTGGCTTAGCCCCGGACCCGAGTCGCTCAGACATCCACCTGGATATTCACGCCAAAATCCTTTCAAAGAGCAGACTGTGAAACTTTTCAAGACAATTAGAGAAGCAAAGTCTAAATCACGCTCTGCTTATGACTTTCTCCCTTAATTGAGATCTGGGCCCACCTCCTGGTGAGCCATTTCCCAGAAACACGCGTCTGTCAGATCACTCGGTTGACACGAGGCTCCCGCCAGCTTCCCTGACACCTGTCCTCTGCGCCAGGACGGTGGCCGTCACCAGCCAGGCAGACCCGGGCACACTGTTTGCAAGCCCCTGGGAAAGACATCTAGAGCCTTGTGGGCACTTTGATCCACTGCTGACCAACTATTTTGCCTGGATGGAAACCTCATTTCATATGCTGTGATTTTTCAAAGTAGACATTTTCTTAAGTTATACCTGTTTCAAAAGAAACACACACATACCACGGGCAGAGCAATCTTTTCTAAACGTGCTCTGTGACCTGTGTTTAAAAGTAAAAGTCTTATCTTAAAGCCAGCATCATCATGGGAAGTAAACCCTGTGGTGCTCACTCATCACCTTCAGACCTCGGATGTAAGTAAACCTCTCGCTGGCATTAAGGAATGATCGGTCCCCGTCACCCGCTGCCAGGGGAGGTGGTGGTCCGGTTCACGGGCAGCAGGAGAGTGTTAACATCTATTAACTAGCATTAACACTGAAGGCTCCTTACTGTAACTCTCCCGGCGGCTGGAGGCCATCAGCTGATGGCAGAAGCCTAAGGCGTCTTAGGAGCTGGGTGGTGGAGTTCTACCCTCCACCCCCAGGACAGCCACACGGACCCAGACTTTCCCTGGGGGGGGGGGGGATACATCACGAGGCAGAGACACTGTGCAACCATTCAAAGGTGATTATGGATGGACGTCAAGGGCGTGAGAGTAATCCCGAGATGCCACGTGGTCTCGAACCGTTGGAATTGCGTTCCTGATGCTGAGTGATGACCCAGAACCAGGAGCTGTGCTTCGGAAAGGGTGGCGGGGACTGAGGCCAGAGAGGAGGCTGAGGTGGCGTCAGGCGTCAGGGCAGAGCCTCGGGGATGGGGGGCGGCGCGTGCCCTTTGACTCTGGCCGGGAAGGCGAGGAGAGGTGGGAACCTTCTCAGCCTCACAGGGGATGAGGTCTGACCCTACTGCTTCCCGGGGTAAAGCCCTGGCAGGCAGCTTCCATGGTGCTGGGGGACAGGCCACCTTCTGCTGGGAAATGTAAGCCAGCAGCCTTTGCAGACTCTCCTCGAAAGCCTCTAAAGGCGTCAAAGTAGAAAGAAGGAACAGTTCTCTACTTCAAAACTCTGGTGAAATTAGTGTCCTGTCCTCTGCTGCCCTCTCCACCCCGGGAAGCGGTCCTGCTTAATGCCTCTGCATGGGCATCCCCTGCCCATATTTAACGTTGGTTTCATCCTTACCCTCCCGTACATCAGGACAGATGTCCCCGTGCTATGCGGGAACTGTGGGAAACAGCAGGTTCTGCTTAAAATGGCAAATGCCCCCTCCACCCCAGGAGAGACCCTCACTCATGGAAAGGGGGGGACAGAAGGTACAGGATGTCTTGGCTTCAGTAGTTTTAGACCGAAGTGCAAAGGGAGACTTGGATCCCACACACTGGACCATCCTCCACCTGAGGGAGAACTTACACCAGAAGGACCACAGTTCAACCTGGTTCTCCCGACGCCCGGTTTTCGGTTTTCTCTTTGTGGTCGACTGAAAGGTGGCTCCCCTTGGCTCTAAGCTGCATTGGGGGAGCTCTCGAAACGGCCTGGTGGGTCTCCCCAGTTGGTGATACTCGCTGGTGTCAGCGAACGTGGGGATGGGGGTGGTCCCAGAGGTGTGGGCGCGGTCCCGCTTCCCGCCACAAAGCACCTGACAAGCCTGTGCCTTTACAGGAACAGCCACTGGCCACGTGAGCTGGGGCGCATCCTCCTGTCGACGGGACCCCCTCCGCCCAGTCCTTCCTGGGGGGACCGTCGGGCACCTGCAACCGTGCTGACTCCCCCGGGTACAGCACAAAGATGATGGTCAGGGTTTGGCAAGTTGCAGTAAGGAAGGAAAAGGACACAGGTCCCTGGTAGCCACGATCTTTAAACACACAGGCTGAGGCGAGGCCCCCTGAAACGGGAGGGCTCAGAGCCAGTGGTCCACGTCGTTCCCATGACGTGGATCCAAGCCACCCTTGTGTCAGGATAGAGACTCTGCACTGGAGGAAGGTCACCCTGAGCCCCAGGGAAGGCCCTGACTTGACACAACAATGTTGAAAATCAACATGGGTGACGCCCCAGGATTAAGTGTCGGATGGAAGAGGGTGGGTGCCGTGCATGGAAGATCCCCGGGACACAGAGCCCAAGGAGGCCTTCCCTGGAGGAGCCTGCAGGGAGGATGGCAGGGCAGGGCCCCTCCCACAGGGAGTGGAAACCCAGCCGCTGGTGGGCGGTACAGGGAAGTTAAATGCACTGCTCAGCTGATCGCAGAGAACAAGTTCGGAAGCTGGTCCTATGTACTGTGTATTGTCTTTTGAGGGTGGGATTTTGCTGCTTTTTTTTTGTTTCTTCTTTGTACTTGGAATAGAAATGTTGACTATTTCCATCAGCAGTGAGTCAATGGATTCCAAAGTGAACTTAAAAAATAATAACCTGGAAATTATAGGACATGTTATGCACATCATCATTATCATCGTTTTCCCAGAAGAACATTTGAATTTGTATGTTTTCAGGCTATTTCACCAGATACACCTACAATCAGCTCAGGCAGATGAACCATTCAAAGGAAGTATCAGCGTGATCGCTGGTACGTTTGGGTGAGGAAAGGCTCAGTTTTCGACTTGAAAAGGACGATTAAAGATGATTCATTATAAACCCTTTGTTTTTAGGGAGACTATATTTTCTTAAGCTGTGTCAGCCTGGGGAGAAAAGGGGGTTTGAATAGAAGCCCTTGAAGAGTGGTTCTCCTGCTTTGTCTCCCCAGCTCTGTAGACAGCCTTCCTCTTGGGGAGCCCAGCCCCTGCCCGGAGCCCTGGGGCGCCTTCTTGCGTCCCCGTCTTGGTGGCCATGGCCATGCCTCCAGTGTCCACCGAGGCTGCTGACCACGCCCGCAGGTTGTGGGAGCCACGGCAAAATTCCCTGGACGCCCCCAGCTCGCCTCCTGTCTGAGCCAGATGCGTTCCCTTAGACGGCGTCCAGCCTCCTCCAGCCCCAGCCCCGGACCTGGCCTCGTCTCTGCTGCGCAGACGACACAGCACTGGACACAGCAGCCCCAGGCCTGGGGTTCCCCGCAGCCTCGCGTTTTCCATGCTCTTGACCCAGGCCTGAGAGGTGAGGGCGCGGGGGCTGCTCAGAGGACAAGCACCTGACGAACGCGGTGCCCAGCGCCAAATGGCCTTTCCTCCAGCGCACTGCACCAGCACCTGCAGGTTCGCACCCTTCGGTTCTCTGTTCCCTGGAGGCTTCTGGTCCTTGATGCAAACAGACAGCTGGAGGCATCTCTCCCGCCAGCAAGCAACTCCCGGTGATTGATTGCCAAGATGGACAGAGCCCAGGGCCCTGAGTCCTGCCTGCTGTCTTTCCTTCCTCCCTTCCTTCCTTCCCTCCTCCCTCCATCCCTCATCCCTCCCTACCTTTCCTTCCTTCCTTCTTTCTTTCTTTCTTTCTTTCTTTTCTTCCTTTCTTTCTTTCTCTTTCCCTCTTTCTTTCCCTCCCCCCCTTTCTCCCTTCCTTCCTTCCTTCCTTCCTTCCCTCTTCCCTCCATCCCTCCCTATCTCTCTCCCCTTCTCCCTTTCTCTCTTTCTTTCTTTCTTTCTTTCTTTCTTTCTTCCTTCTTTTCCTTCCTTCCTTCTTTCATTCTTTCCCTTTCTTTCTTATGGACTTTATATCCTTATAAGTACCTGTGTATATATACATGCATATGTATTCTTTTTTTAAATAAGAACATACTGAGTGCCTACCTTTAGCCAAGAATTGCGCTAACTATATTTGTGAATCTTATTTAAATCTCCTAACAACTCTCTAGGACAGGTATAATTTACTACCTCACAGCTGATGACATTGAGAACCAGACTTCATACACATGACAGCTGTTCTAAGTCTACTGGTTTGTAAACTGCATGTTAGCAGAATGACCATTTATTGACCTCCAAGTATTTGGAAATCAGACAGTAACAGCCTTTATGCAGACTGGGGTAATTGTGTTTGGTTAAGAGTATAATAAAGAATAATATGACCCAGCCTGAGTGCCCATTAAATTATGCAGTTTTTGAGTTCAAAAATGACTGCGGACTTTGAAGTTCAATAGGTCTGGATTTGAATAATGACTAGTGTTACATACTACCTGAGTGACCGTGAGCTAATTATTTTATTCCCATTTACTCTTTGGTGAAATGGGAATATTGATGATCATCTCTCAGAGCTGTTGTAAGGACTTGAGATGGTGCATGTAAGGTGCTCACATAGTATTCAGCACATAACAGTAATAACAAGGATGATCCTTTATTAAGTGCTTACCATGAGCTAGATATTGTGCGAAGCAATTCAGCAGGTTTTATTTTGTTGAATCCTCTCCTAATCCCTTTAATCTTGTCCTGATAAAGTCAGGATAAAGCCCATTTTGCACATGGGTTGCCCAACAACCCATTGGTCCCATAGGCAAGACTCGAATCCAGTTAGTCTGACACGCCCTGTGCTTCTCCTACTGTGACACCTGCCACGGAGCAGTCGAATGAACGACCGCTGCTGTTGTTAGAGCGCACAGTGCAACACACTTAAAAATGACATCATTTTTTGTTATAAAAACATTTTTAAAAGGAACTACACTGGCCGTTCAAAAATCCAGCAACAGCAGTTTTGTTTTAGAAACACGATCGTTGACCTTTTGGTGCCATGACTCTAGGGTGACCCTGGGTTACTTTTGGTTTTGTTTTGTTTTGTTTTGAAGCATCTTCTGACAGGCTGGGGTAGAAGTAATTCTGGGGTTTCTTTTAAATAAGGTCCTGCCTCCACTCCTACTGCCTTGGGTTCTCAGGTTGGTGTTTTTCTTACTGCACAAGAGGGCAGTGGATCTGAGCCAAGGAAAGCTATGGAGACCTCTGTCATTTCCCAGCCAGATCTGAACAGTACAGTAGATCCTTGTTACGACATGACTCATCCACGGATTTGGATATATTGCTGGTCAAGCTAAGTCTTCCAAACATAACAAGGATACCTGCCAAAGTCTCAAATAATAGGGTTAGTCTATGATACAATTATTAGTCCTATTTATTGGGACTGGAGGTGTTACAGCCCTGAATGCATTGCTGGAATAGAGTTTCTTACACTGTAATAAATAAGGCGGAGAGGGTAAGGGAGGGATCGATTTAATTTCCCCTTTGCTCTTACTTTCAAGGATGGAATTTATACATTCTACATGAAGAGGTATGTGGGGCTTTAGAAAACTTGATGGATATATTAGTTCCTTACTTATTCAACAAATATGGATTAAATGGCCAACGTGTGCAGGGCCAGGTGTGAACAGTGGGGAACAGTGAACAGAGAAGATGGATCCCTGGTCTCATGGGGCTTACGGTTTAGAGGGGGAGGGGTATCTCTTGCCCCTAAAGCGTGAACTACAGATGAGGGCAGTTGTGGTGGGTGAAGGATGCTACAAGATTATTTAGCAGGAAGTCAGACCTTCTTGGGAGTCGAGATACTTCTCTGCTGAGGTGATGTTTGAACTGAGTTCAGAGGGTTGAGGCGTACCAGCTAAGTGAGACAGGGGAGGGGAGGAGGACATTCTGGAAGGACTAATAAGTGGCGGGGAGCAGACTGAACATCCAAAAACCAAAAGAGGCCCCTGTGTTGGGGAAAGGGACAGAAGAAAAAGCTGCAGATGAGGCTGAGTCTAGGGCCGTTGTCCTGAAAGGATCGTCTATATTCTGAGATAAGTGGTACGGCATTGGAGGAAAATTTGTGTGTAAATATGTATATTGACATTTCAATAAACTATAAAATGGTCTTATGTTTAGAAATAAGCCACCTTTCAGCAGGCTAGCTTGATTAAAAATAAAAGGTAAAAGCCACCGCCCGACTTCTCTCTTCCACCCGCATTTGTTTCTCGGTGTTGTTGGACATTCTGTCTGTGAGAGATGTCTTCCCAGCATCACTCATTGAAGAGGCTGTTCTTTCTCCATTGTACATTCTTGGTTTCTTTGTCATAAATTAATTGACCATATATGCATGTGTTTATTTCTGGACTCTTTACTCTATTCCATTGAGATATGTGTCTGTTTTTTATGCCAATACCATGCTGTTTTGATTACTATATATTTAGAATATAGTTTGAAATCAAGGAGTGTGATACCGCAAGCTTTGTTCTTCTTTCTCAGGATTGCTTTAGCTATTCAGGGTCTTTTGTGGTTCCATACAAATTTTATGATTGTTTTTTCTCTTCCTGTGAAAAATGCCATTGGAATTTTGATATTAATTGCACTGAATCTATAGATTGCTTTGGATAATATGGGCATTTTAACAGTATTAATTCTCCTAATCCATGGACATGGAATGTCTTTCAATTTCTTTCATCAGTGTCTATAGTTCTCATTGTACAGGTCTTTTACCTTGTTAGTTAAACTTATTCCCAGATATTTTATTCTTTTTGATGCAATTCATCTACTCTAGTTTGAATGGCATTCATGCTGTGCATGTAATTCTATGTTGACAGTTTTTTTTCTCTCTCTCTCTTTTTTAGTAATTTACAGTTGTCTTTCTTGTTTGTTTGTTTACTTCTCAGATAGAGAGACATAAACACCTGTGGTGTTGTTTTTATTTTTAATACATCAAGCTAAACATACTCTTAACTAACAGTGGATATATTATTGATACAATGAACCAGTTCAATTCAATTAAAGGGTAAAGAAATGACAAGGCTGATGGAAGGAAAACTCAGAGGACTTGATACACTGAAGTCTTTTAAGATTTAAGAACAGGTCTAGGGAGTCAAATGGGTAAGAAGTTGAAGGAATGGGGGTTATAATCAGAGAGGCGAAGCTTGGGTTAGTGGTTGTGGAGAAGGGTCTCCATGCCATAGTGTCCTCTCTGTGGGGTGGGGTGTGAGCACAGAGAGGAACTGGGGGGGCTGCAGGCTCCCTGTACAGCAGGAGGTGATGGGTACAAGGCTGCAACATTATTTGAGGATTTTGAGATTTTGATTCTCTTGCTGTTTATTATTTTGTACAAAGAATGACAGTAGAATCTACCAGGCAGACATTTGGATAGATCTGAGTTTTCTACCATGCCCTATTTTTCCCTTTCTTTTGGTAAGTCTGTTGTTTCACTAATCACTTTTTTTTTTTAAATCTGCATTACCCTCATAAAGTCCTCAAGGGAGTAAATGAATCACTGCCAACACAACTACATTTTCTCTTCATTTTCTTGAGAAATATTTTTGGAAGGAGATACCTAGAAGGGAGGTTGTAGGTATTTTCCATCTTTCCATAGATGCATGTAGTTTTTGCTTTTTTAAAAAAGCAGTTTTATTGAGGTATATATTTTACATCTCATAAAATTCAGCCACTCAAGGACTTTTAATAATCTTGCTGAGTGCTGCAGCCTCCACCAGAAATCAGGCTTATGGCATTTCTACACCCCCAGTAAGGTCTCTCGTGCTCCAGCTCGCACCCGCAGCTCCAGGCAACCTCCAATCTGCTTTCTGTCTCTAAGTTTTCCTTTCATGGGCATTTCGTAGACAGGGAACCACACCATATGCTGACTCTTGTATTTGCTTCTGTCACTTCACATAACTGTCTCTGAGGTTCATCAATCTCGTAGCATGTGTCAGTACTTCATTCCTTTTTATTGCCAGATAATATTTCATTGTAAGGATACAACAAATTATTTAGCCATTCATCAATATGCTAATGGGGAACAGCTTAGATTACTGTTTTGGGAACGCTCTTCTTTTCTAATATGGGCATTTAAAGCTAGATTAGAAAGCTAAGCCCTGTTTCGGCTGTTTATCATAAATGCTGGTATGTTGTATTGTATTTTCGTTCAGATCTACGTTGTAAGTCCGTTCACCTGTGTGTGCTGTGTGTTGTTTAGCAATCTATTGTTTAATTTCCAAATATTTGTGCTTTCCCTAAATTACTTTCACTTTTTGATTTCTAATTTAACTCCATTGTGGTCAGAGAGTATACTTTGTGTGATTTCAGTCCTTTTACCTTTATTAGGACTTAGTTTATGGCCGAGTCTATGGTCTGTCTACGCTGCGACTCTTCCACGTGCGCTTGAAAACAATCTGTTCTAAGGTGTCTGTTCCTTCAAGCTGGTGTTCCTCTTCTATAACTTTGCCAACTGTTAATTTTGTTGTGTGTGGGACAGAGTGTCCTGCTCCTTTGTGTGTCTTAAAATGTCTTGGTGAAAACTGGACGCTTAGATATGTCAACCGAAAAAAGAAGAAGCACAGCCTACAGGTTGAGAAGCGTGTTTTATTCAGCGGCTTTCTGAGGACTGTAGCCCGGGAGGCAGCCTCTCGCTAGCTCTGCGCGCCGGCTCGCAGAGGGCAGGGAGGAACCAGGCCTCTCAGGTTTTCTGTGCACGGGAAGACGCAAGAGTCCAGGCTCACTGAAATCATTCCTCTGATCTGCACCTCCGCTCCTTGAGGCCAGTGTCCTGTGCTCTCCCGTCCTGCTGGCCGGCAGATGGGGAACAGAAGGTGTTGCTTCCCTCCCTTCCCAGCTCCAGGATGGGCTCTAGGGTGGGCTCCGGGATCGTGCCCCCTGCAGCGTCTGGGCCGCGTCCCCCGGAGCCCGGCTCCTTCCCTGGGTCATTGTCTCTGTCTCTTCCCGTCCCTTTAGCCCTGAGAGAGGCGACCTCTCCTTGCTCTTGCTGGTCTCTGTGCCTCTTCACCCCGGCTGGTCCTTCCCTCCGATCGTGTCCCTGTGAAGAGTCCCCACCTTTGAGTATCTTCATTTGAACTTTGGGGTGAAACCCACTTCCTGCTGGGGCCTCGACCCTTTCAACCTCTGTTTGGGGGCCCCTCTGTCTTGCTCCCCAGCTAAGATGTCCTTGAAGCCGAGGACTTACTTACCTTTCAGGGTAGACTGGATCAGACTGCGGTAAGAAAAATGATAGTGCATTTTAAAAAATACTAAATATCGGTAGCTTAAACACACAGGCTTACTTCTTGCTTATGCTAAACGCCCATTTTGAGGAACCGTCTGGAGGCGGGTGGAGAGAGGCGTTTTTACTTCTTATGCACGTTCAGGGTCCGGCTGCAGGACAGAGCGGGGGAAGGAGAGCCCGGGAGGCAGGGGGTTGGCAGAAGGAGCAAGTGTTCTGGCCTGCGAAGGACCTGGACTGGTCACGAGGCCCCACCCAGCTAAAAGGGGGCAGGACATCCCTGGGGGCCGAGAGCCAGGGTGTCCGGTAAGCAGCACTAATTAGTGAATCCGCCCTGTCTCCACGTATTCAGTTCAGTGTCCGTCCCCAAAACAGAATATTCTGCCCCCTTCCTAAGGGGGACGCCCCAAGGGTCCGTCCTGGCCCGTGTCACGTCGAGGTCAAGGCTGTCTGAACAGTGGCTGGGAGCCTCCCGGGTGTCTGGCGGTGACTCCCTCTCCGAGTGCAGACCAGCGAACTGCCCTCGAGTACCTGGTGCGCTGTGGTGGCGCAAGGGACAGGAAACATGGCGACAAGCACTTTAGGACCCATTTGAAAGAAGGCAGAATGAGGGACGCACGCGGTCACTGGCGCCCACGCGGGGACGGGGGAGCTTCAGTTCCTCTCCCGGCAGCGCCTTGGTCTCCGCGTCCCAGCCTCCCCGTGGGACAGTCTTCTTCTGCCGTTACCTCCTTGGCTACATCTGAACGGGACACGAGGACATGTTTCCTCCTTGGGGACTGAGCAGCTTTCTGGGGTGTCTTGCCCATGGAAGGTTCGGAACCAATGTCCTTTAATCCTGCAGGGTCACATTCTCTCTTGGTCCTGGGTGATGGTACCTTCAGGCAGTGAAGCTCTCAGAGACTTGGGGAGATGATGACGTATCCGATTTCCATCAACTCTGCATGTTGATAACCACACCCGTGTCTTTTCTGGACACGCTTTTGAAATCTGCTGTGTTTCCCTGCTTCCTGGACCCCTGTCTTTCGCTTTCTCAACTGAGCCACAGTTACTTATTATCTTATTTCCCTGAGACATTTTGTCCACTTAAGAAGATTTATTTGGTGCCAACGTTTTAATTGGTCATTACTCTAAACACCTCACTCCATCCCGATATTTAACAGTTCATGTGGCATGCACTGACATAGTTTTGTATAATGTTCACAGTCTGGATTCGTCAGCAGATTCTGAGAACATGTTTGGTAGGAGTGCTGCAGAGGGGATTTGCAGCCCTCCAATGGCAGCAAATCAGGAGATATAACACACCCGTTTGTCTCATTAGTGATACTGAGTTTGATCACTTGATAATCATGTCACCATTTTAAAAACACCTTTCTCACTTGGTGGGCATCTGTAGGGGGCTCTTTGTGCAGAGGGCAGGGAAAGGAAAACGTCTTCCCTCTGCTGTCCTGGGTTCAATGACTGGGGCCTGCAAATCAAACTGATGTAAGACAGATTAACGATAGAGGAAAAAAGCTAGTTTTAATTACGTGTGTGCACAAACAGTAAGCGGCTGGAGCTTGGGGCCTTTTGTGGCATCTGAGGCTGCATGAAGGAGAGGCATTTTGGACTCTGGTCGGGGAGGGGAGGTCAGTTACAGGATGGGGTCAGGAAATGTGTGATAAACGAGAATTTTTTAGTAAGGTTTGTTATGCAGATTTAAGTGTGTGCTTTCCACTCCTAAGAGTTGCTAAGAGTAACCCTGCTCCTTGGTATAGAAGTAGGAGACACCTTTATACGCGGAAACGTCCTTTATAAATGTGAATATCCCTTAAAAAAGGAAACTTAGGCTCTGTTTTCAGAGCTTCTCTTGCATCTGCAGTTTCTCAAAATAATCAGCTTAAAATAATCCTTATGCCAAAGAGGCATATTTTGGGGGACATATTCTGGTCCCCTTCAAGGGGGGCCATTCTTGATTAGAGGAGAGCAAAAATATCCACCCATATGTGAGTGTGTGACTTCACACGTACATCCTTCACGGCTGATGGGTAGCGAGCTGGTGGGTTTGGGTCACCCTGGCTGCAGTGACAACTCTCAGCTGGCCAGCCCGGGGATCCTGTGACAGGGCAGGAGCTCACGAGAGGACACTTAGGGGCACAAGGGCTTTCCAAGGCTCTGCCTGGGTGTAGTTTGCTACGGTCTCATACAACATGATATATCTAATCATGTCAACGCTAATATTAAATATGAATGGAGTAAGCAATCCAATCCAAAGACAGAGATTGCCAGAAAGGATAAGAAAATACTTAACTGTGCTCTCTAGAGAAGACACCCTTCAGATTCAAACGTGTGTAGAGGTTGGAATCTAAAAGATGGGAAAAAATACGTGATGCAAACAGCACCCATAAAAAAAACTGGAGTGGCTACACAACTATCAGACAAAATAGACTTTAAAACAAAAACAGATGTTACTAGATATAAAGAAGGAAATTTTATTATAGAAGTGGTCAATCCATGCAGAAGTTATAGGAATTATAAATATATATGTATCTACCAACAGAGCCTTTATAGATGAAGTAAAAGCACTTGACAAAGTCCAACACCTTATTATGATGAAGACATGCCACAAACTAGACATGGATGGGATTTTCCTCAACATGATAAAGGAAATCTATTTAAAAAAACCCCACAGCTAACATACTTAATGATGAAAGAACAGATGTTTTTCCCCTCAGATCAGCGGCAATACAAGGACGTCCACCCTCCTCACTTCTATTCAACGTTGTACGGAGGTTCTGGCCCGGAAATTAGGCAAGAGCAAGGCATCAAGATTAGAAAGGAAGAACGAAAACTATCTCTACTTTGAGATGACATGATCTTACTCCTAAAAAAAATCCTAAGGAGTCCACTACAAAATGATTACAACGAGTAAACATGTTTGGCAAGCATGCAGGATACAAGATCAATATACAAATATCAGTTGTATTTCTGTAGTCTGTCTGTGAACCATTTGAAAATGAAGTTAACTTCATACTAGCATCAAAATGAATAAAATACTTGAGAATAAATAAATAAACAAAAGACCTACAAAACTTTTACTCTGAAAATTACAAAACATTTTTGCAAAAGAGAAAATCCCTCAATAAATGGACAGGTATTTTACTGTGAAACCATTAAAAGAAATATCTATTTGTATGATATATCTAAGCAAATGTCTGGGGCCAGAAGGTACACTTCCTAGGGCTGGAGGGCTTGGGGGTCGGGGATGACTGGTAACGAGTGGTTACCAGTGGGTGGCGACAGTGCTATAAAGTGGACCATGGTGGTGCCTGCACAGCCCTGTGAATACGCTAAAGATCATTAAACAGTACACTCTGCATGGATGAATTGTGTGACATAGGAATTACAGCTCCCTAAAGCTACTAAGCATTTTCTCTATACTATAAAAAAAGATCACTCTATACTAAACATTTTTAGTAAGGAAGTGTTATGTATAAATTTTAAAAACTATTGAATATTTATATATAGGGTTATAAACTCATGCTGGGAACATGCTTATTTTATTTAAAATGGTCTTGAAAATTTGAAAAACACAGGAAACTTAAAATAAGGATGATGAACATAGCTTGTCATTTCTCTCTTCTCTTGTGCTCTGCACTTTCCAGAATAAACTAGGAACCAGGGTCAGGGATGCTATTCTGTCTCAGGGTGTCAATGTCTGAATTATTTTTTCTAAATACATAAATAGATGTAGGAACAAATGGAAATCTCAACTGATACCAAAAAAAAGCACTTGAGAAAATCAACACGTTACTATGATAGAAACTCAGGGCAGACTGGGCTAGAGAGAGGTCTCTTCACCCTGGTAACCATCATCCATGGGAAACCACAGCTGACGGCGTACCTGATGGCAAATGACTAAGGGCTTCCCCTAAGAACAAGGATGCAGGGCCTGAAAATGTGTTTTCTTAGCACCCTGACGCGGCTGACCCACAGACCTGCATTTGGCAACTTACGTAAGATGAGAGAAGAGTAGAATTTCTCGATTTCACGATTGAGCCACAGTGTTGATTCTGATTGTAATTTATTCACAGCCTACTAAGTTCTGTCAGGATTTAAATTATGTCCTAAGAGAAGGGCAGATGTACTCAGATGGAGACTTTGTCATGTGTTTCTGCGTTTCATCCCATGGGGCCCCTGCAATCTGCACGGGAAGCCTTCCCTCGGGGTCCCGCCCGCCCAAAGGACCTTCAACCACTGGACATCGCCAAAGGAAGCAATTCCAATCTGATTTTCTTCCAGTTAAAATACGTTTTGTTTTTGTTTTTTAGTTTATTTTGAACTTTAAAAATCTTCCTACAGGATCAAGACTGTGTTACAAATGCAAATATCACAAGTATCACACCCAGGCAGGTGCTGTAGGGCTGGTGTCCAGGGACCAGAGCCACTTAGGTTCAGATGGAGTAAACGCAGTCCTTCCGACTGTTGGGTCTAATCCTGGTACATCGTTGCTCTTGAGGGTTGTTCAAGGGAGACTGAAAGAATAGTGTAATCTTCGCAGGTACATCACATCGGAAGGGATGTGAGTTTTGTGTAGAAGGAATGGGCTCCCCAAACACTTTGTAATTTATTTTCAGCTTATCAGCTGGACACACGGCAGGCTTAGCAAAACCGC
Source organism: Balaenoptera ricei (assembly GCF_028023285.1). NCBI lineage: Eukaryota > Metazoa > Chordata > Mammalia > Artiodactyla > Balaenopteridae > Balaenoptera > Balaenoptera ricei. Next base: position 82,000,640 of record NC_082655.1, on the reverse strand, counting down.
CAGCCCTGGAGTTTCCCTGTTTGCCTTTTAAGCAAATAAGTAACTACCAAGTGGGTTTCAGCTGGAAGTCGCTACTGTGTCGAAGGCTGTCCCAAGTGTTTAACACGAGATCATCTGTCCTTCAAAAGGCTGGAGAACAGTAACATTTGAAAAGTAACCATTCTCCTTTTACATTTTGGTGTATTTATTCTTTTGTTTTGTTGTAATCTTTTGATGTATTAAGAAATCCTAAATTAATTGATTCCAGTGTTAAGCAGCCCAGTGATATCATGTTTTCTGGATGTACTGTTTTTTGTTTATTTATTTGATGGTTTGTTAAAGGCTAAAAAATACCAGCTTTTAATGTTTTCCCCTAAAGCTAATAGTTTTACTGGGGATTCTTAGAAAAGAAAAAAATGCTACAGTCTATTATATTTATAAAAGATAAACTGTATTACATTTTTGTAAAGAATTGGCATTTTTTGAAAAATCTGGGAAATGGAGAAAAAATCTGTTACATTGCTATTAGCAGGCTAACAGAGCCTTTGCTAAAATTTTATTGTATTAATTTTCAAACTTCTTTCTATGCACAATTTATATATGTTGAAATAATAATATCCAGGCAGAACTGTGTTCTGCTCTTTTCTTTAGCATTGCATCCTAAGGATTTTCCTGTTATTCAGTCATCCTCAGGATCATAATTATAAATAACTACACAATATTCCATCATGTGGACAGATCCTAGTGTGTTTTAATATCGTCTGTCTGTGGACATTTTGTTCTTTCCAGATGTTCACTATTACAAATGATGCTACAATAAATATGTTTGATGACGTAGAAAATAGTCCTGGAAATAAAATTATTAGGCCAAAGGCTATAAACATTTTCATGGCTCATGATACAAATGTCAAAATTCCAGATATCAAACTGAAGCCATTTGTGTCCAGAGATGCAGTCTGTGGGCAAGTTCCTGCAGCCACACCACCGTCCATGAGGGACAGTGTTGTTTTACGGCTGATGCTTCTTTAGTATACAAAAAATGCGTATTGCGGTTTAAATTTTTATCAGATTCATTTAAGATGTCCAAGGCCATCAGCTAGTAGCAAAGTCGAGAATAGAACCCAGGTGTTTCTGATCACAGGGCTTATTTTATTGAAAACCATGCTGTATTTCTTCTGTGATCATTTCTATCCTCATGGATGAAATTGAAATGATAAACCTTGCCAGGCTGTGATAAGATGCACGAGGTAATATGTGTGGGGCTTTAGGGAGGGTTTAGGGCATGGGAATCCCTCAAACGATGGCATTGATTATTATTTTTGTGTGCAGCCCACTCTCATGAATATGTATATTTTAAATTTTCTCTATTTGTTCCAAAGAAGATTAGAAGCCCTTTGTTATAGATCTCTTTTATTTTATTTTTTTATTTAAAAAAAATTTTTTTAACATCTTTATTGGAGTATAATTGCTTTACAATGGTGCGTTAGTTTCTGCTGTATAACAAAGTGAATCAGCTATACGTATACATATATCCCCATATCCCCTCCTTCTTGCATCTCCCTCCCACCCTCCCTATCCCACCCCTCTAGGTGGTCACAAAGCACCAAGCTGATCTCCCTGTGCTATGCGGCTGCTTCCCACTAGCTATCTATTTTACAGTTGGTAGTGTATATAAGTCCATGTCATTCTCTCACTTCGTCCCAGCTTACCAATCCCCCTCCCTGTGTCCTCAAGTCCACTATCTACGTCTGTGTCTTTATTCCTGCCCTGCCCCTAGGTTCTTCAGAACCATTTCATTTTTAGAGTCCATATATATGTGTTAACTATGCAATGGAGCCAATGTTTATTGAATGTCTGCTCTGTGACCTTTCCCTGGAGACCTCAGACTCCACGGCTGGGCCACGTGCTTCTGTATCCTGCACTTTCCCTCCATGTGAGAGCCCTGCCTCCTGCTGTGTGGACCACCCGCCGGTGGTGTTGACCTCAGACCAGCGTGTCCTCATGGGTTTTCTCCGAAGAGCTTCAGATCCATGCAGCCAACTCGCTAACTGTTCCTCAAACTCATTCTCCCCGGCTGACCCTGCCATACGGTCTCCCAGCCCACCCCACCTCCCTCCAGCGTTCTGCTCCCCCAAGGGCAGCCCCCCGGTGTCGGCCACTCTGCCCCTGGCTCTGCGTCCATCCCCCCACTTGCTCATCTCACGGCCTGTGGCTCAGGCCCTGCTCAGCTTTTCCTGGGGTTGTTTACCATTTCAGCTCATCGTCCCCCTTCTAATCCATTCCTAAGAATACAATAAAAATATATTTCAAAAATTCAGGTATGATTGTCACTCTTGCTTAAAATGCTTTGAAGGTTTTCCTTTGCACTTAGGCTGGAGCCCACAGTCTTAGCTGCTTCTAAGGGCTTTCATGCTTCCATCTCTGCTAACTTCTCAGAGCCCCTCACCTGCTGCCCCGGCTTCATCCGTGATATAGGCACATGGGGCGATTCCATAGGTAATCCTTGACTTCTCCCTGCCCTCTGTTGACTTTGGATCATTTCTCTCTGGAACATTCCTTCCACCTGTCCATCCCCTCCACCCCCTTTCCACCTGACCAATGCAGGCGCCCTACTGGTTTTACCTCAGAGCCCCTTCTGTCCTTCTTGGCCCTCACTTGTGCTGGTCTGGGCTTTACTCATGTCCTGCCGTAACCAGATCGAGACCCTGGGTCAGGAACCCTGTTGTGTTCATCCCTGCATCCCCAGTGCCTGCTGGGCGCCTGGACCACAGCATGGTCTGAATAAACACCCCGTGCATGAGAGAGGATCCCACTGTAAAGTGCAAGAACACTGACTGGGAACGTGCCCCAAGGGCATTCCTACTTCTCCAAGGGCTGCTTCTTCCTACACTTCACGATATCATTGTCAATAGACGTTCACCAAGAAATGAAATGACAGATGCTGGTAATAGCAGTTTCAGGTGATGAACAGAAGCCACTTATCCCTTCGACCATAGGAGCTAGGGAGTGATTATCCACGGAGCCCAGTTAGGACATTTTGTTCACACTGAGCATCTAAAGCCTCCCATACGTACAAGGTCTCCTGTTGGACTCCACAAGGACACAGACCACGGGGACAGTCCCTGCCCTCAGAGGCAGACCATGTAGTGGAGACGTGGAGATGGGAGGAGTTCTGCAGGGACCCAAAGGTGATCAGTTGACGTCATCAGGTGCATAAGGTGGACATTGCCTGTTGGTATAGATGGCCCTTCTCTGTGTCCCTGTTCTCTGAGTAGTTCCCATACTTCTAAGTCAAGGATATAGAAGGGATAGAAGTAACTGTCTGTGACAAACACATAAAAACCTCACCTTCCTGGGGGGGACCTTCAAGATGGCAGAGGAGTAAGACATGGAGATCACCTTCCTCACCACAAATACATCAGAAATACCTCTACATGTGGAACAACTTCTACAGAACACCTACTGAACGCTGGCAGAAGACCTCAGACTTCCCAAAAGGCAAGAAACTCCCCCTGTACCAGGGTAGGGCAAAAGAAAAAAGAAAAAACAGAGACAAAAGAATAGGGACAGGACCTGCACCTCTGGGAGGGAGCTGTGAAGGAGGAGAAGTTTCCACACACTAGGAAGCCCCTTCACTAGCAGAGACGGGGGTTGGGCAGGGGTGGAAGCTTCAGAGCCAAGGAGGAGAGCGCAGCAACAGGGGTGCAGAGGGCAAAGCGGAGAGATTCCTGCACAGAGGATCGGTGCCAACCAGCACTCACCAGCCCAAGAGGCTTGTCTGCTCACCCGCCAGGGCGGGCGGGGGCTGGGAGCTGAGGCTTCGGCTTCGGAGGTCAGATCCCAGGGAGAGGACTGGGGTTGGCGGCGTGAACACAGCCTGAAGGGGGCTAGTGCGCCACAGCTAGCCAGGAAGGAGTCCGGGAAAAGGTCTGGACCTGCCGAAGAGGCAAGAGACCATTGTTTCAGGTGTGCGAGGAGAGGGGATTCAGAGCACTGCCTAAACGAGCTCCAGAGACAGGCACGAGCCGTGGCTATCAGTGTGGACACCAGACACAGGTATGAGACGCTAAGGCTGCTGCTGCAGCCACCAAGAAGCCTGTGTGCAAGCACAGGTCACTCTCCACACCACCCCTCCCAGGAGCCTGTGCAGCCCGCCACTGCCAGGGTCCCGTGATGCAGGGACAGCTACCCTGGGAGAACACACAGTGCACCTCAGGCTGGTGCAAGAGCAAGAGCTCTCCCAGAGATGTCCATCTCAACACAAAGACCCAGTTACACTCAATGACCAGCAAGCTACAGTGCTGGACAACCTATGCCAAACAACTAGCAAGACAGGAACACAACCCCACCCATTCGCAGACAGGCTGCCTACAATCATAATAAGTTCACAGAAACCCCACAACACACCACCAGATGCAGTCCTGCCCACCAGAAAGACAAGATCCAGCCTCATCCACCAGAACACAGACACGAGTCCCCTCAAACAGGAAGCCTACACAACCCACTGAACCAACCTTACCCGCAGGGGGAAGACACCAAAAACAATGGGAACTATGAACCTGCAGCCTGTGAAAAGGAGACCCCAAACACAATAAGTTAAGCAAAATGAGAAGACAGAGAAACACACAGCAGATGAAGGAGCAAGGTAAAAACCCACCAGACCAAACAAATGAAGAGGAAATAGGCAGTCTACCTGAAAAAGAATTCAGAGTACTGATAGTAAAGATGATCCAAAATCTTGGAAATAGAATGGAGAAAATACAAGAAGCGTTTAACAAGGGCCTAGAAGAACTAAAGAGCAAACAAACAATGATGAAGAACACAATAAATGAAATTAAAAATTATCTAGAAGGAATCAATAGCAGAATAACTGAGGCAGAAGAATGGATAAGTGACCTGGAAGATAAAATAGAGGAAATAACTACTGCAGAGCAGAATAAAGAAAAGAGAATGAAAAGAATTGAGGACAGTCTCAGAGAACTCTGGGACAACATTAAATGCACCAACAAATTATATGGGTCCCAGAAGAAGAAGAGAAAAAGAAAGGGACTGAGAAAATATTTGAAGAGATTATAGTAGAAAACTTCCCTGATATGGGAAAGGAAATAGTCAATCAACGTCCAGGAAGTGCAGAGAGTCCCATACAGGATAAATCCAAGGAGAAACATGCCAAGACACATATTAATCAAACTATCAAAAAGTAAATACAAAGAAAAAATATTAAAAGCAGCAAGGGAAAAGCAACAAATAACATACAAGGGGATCCGCATAAGGTTAACAGCTGATTTTTCAGCAGAAACTCTGGAAGCCAGAAGGGAGTGGCAGGGCATATTTAAAGTGATCAAAGGGAAAAACCTACAACCAAGATTACTCTACCCAGCAAGGATCTCATTCAGATTCGACAGAGAAATTAAAATCTTTACAGACAAGCAAAAGCTAAGAGAATTCAGCACCACCAAACCAGCTTTACAACAAATGCTAAAGGAACTTCTCCAGGCAGGAAACACAAGAGAAGGAAAAGACCTACAGTAACAAACACAAAACATTAAGAAAATGGTAATAGGAACATACATATCGATAATTACCTTAAATGTAAATGGATTAAAAGCTCCAGTCAAAAGACATAGACTGGCTGAATGGATATAAAAACAAGAGCCATATATATGCTGTCTACAAGAGACCCACTTCAGACCTAGGGACACTTACAGACTGAAAGTGAGGGGATAGAAAAAGATATTCCATGCAAAAGGAAATCAAAAGAAAGCTGGAGTAGCAATTCTCATATCAGACAAAATAGACTTTAAAATAAAGACTACTACAAGAGACAAAGAAGGACACTACATAATGATCAAGGGATCAATCCAAGAAGAAGATATAACAACTGTAAATATTTATGCACCCAACATAGGAGCACCCCAATACCTAAGGCAAATGCTAATACCTACAAAAGGGGAAATCTACAGTAACACAATCATAGCAGGGGACTTTAACACCCCACTTTCACCAATGGACAGATCCTCCAAAATGAAAATAAATAAGGAAACACAAGCTTTAAATAATACATTAAACAAGATGGACTTAATTGATATTTATAGGACATTCCAACCAGAAACAACAGAATACACTTTCTTCTCAAGTGCTCATGGAACATTCTCCAGGATAGATCATATCTTGGGTCACAAATCAAGCCTTGGTAAATTTAAGAAAATTGAAATCGTATCAAGTATCTTTTCTGACCACAACGCTATGAGACTAGATATCAGTTACAGGAAAAAATCTGTCAAAAATACAAACACATGGAGGCTAAACAATACACTAGTAAATAACCAAGAGATCACTGAAGAAATCAGAGGAAATCAAAAAATACCTAGAGACAAATGACAATGAAAACACGATGACCCAAAGCCTATGGGATGCAGCAAAAGCAGTTCTAAGAGGGAAGTTTATAGCAATACAATCCTACCTCAAGAAACAAGAAACATCTCAAATAAACAACCTAATCTGACACCTAGAGCAATTAGAGATAGAAGAACAAAAAAACCCCGAAGTTAGCAGAAGGAAAGAAATCATAAAGATAAGATCAGAAATAAATGAAAAAGAAATGAAGGAAACAGTAGCAAAGATCAATAAAACTAAAAGCTGGTTCTTTGAGAAGATAAACAAAATGGATAAACCATTAACCAGACTTATCAAGAAAAAAAGGGAGAAGACTCAAATCAATAGAATTAGAAATGAAAAAGGAGAAGTAACAACTGACACGGCAGAAATACAAAGGATCATGAGAGATTACTACAAGCAACTACATGCCAATAAAATGGACAACCTGGAAGAAAAGGAAAAATTCTTACAAATGCACAACCTTCTGAGACTGAACCAGGAAGAAATAGAAAATATGAACAGACCAAACACAAGCACTGAAATTGAAACTGTGATTAAAAATCTTCCAACAAACAAAAGCCCAGGACCAGATGGCTTCACAGGTGAATTCTATCAAACATTTAGAGAAGAGCTAACACCTATCCTTCTCCAACTCTTCCAAAATATAGCAGAGGGAGGAACACTCCCAAACTCATTCTACGAGGTCACCATCACCCTGATACCAAAACCAGGCAAAGATTTCATAAAAAAAAGAATACTACAGGCCAATATCACTGATTAACATAGATGTAAAAATCCTCAATAAAATACTAGCAAACAGAATCCAACAGCACATTAAAGGGATCATACACCATGATCAAGTGGGGTTTATCCCAGGAATGCAAGGATTCTTCAATATATGCAAATCAATCAATGTGATACACCATATTAACAAACTGAAGGAGGAAAACCATAGGATCATCTCAATAGACGGAGAGAAAACTCTCGACAAAATTCAACACCCATTTTTGATAAAAACTCTCCAGAAAGTAGGCATAGAGGGAACTTACGTCAACATAATAAAGGCCATATATGACAAACCTACAGCCAGCATCATTCTCAATGGTGAAAAACTGAAAACATTTCCTCTAAGATCAGGAAGAAGACAAGGGTGCCCACTCTCACTGCTATTATTCAACATAGTTTTGGAAGTTTTAGCCACAGCACTCAGAGAAGAAAAGAAATAAAAGGAATCTAAATTGGAAAAGAAGAAGTAAAACTGTCACTGCTTGCAGATGACATGATACTATACATAGAGAATCCTAAAGATGCTACCAGAAAACTACTAGAGCTAATCAATGAATTTGGTAAAGTAGCAGGATTCAAAATTAATGCACAGAAATCTCTTGCATTCCTATACACTAATGATCAAAAATCTGTAAGAGAAATTAAGGAAACACTCCCATTTACCACTGCAACAGAAAGAATAAAATACCTAGGAATAAACCTACCTAAGGAGACGAAAGACCTGTATGCAGAAAACTATAAGACATTGATGAAAGAAATTAAAGATGATACAAACAGATGGAGAGATATACCATGTTCTTGGATTGGAAGAATTAACATTGTGAAAATGGCTATACTACCCAAAGCAATCTACAGATTCAATGCAATCCCTATCAAACTACCAATGGCATTTTTCACAGAAGTAGAACAAAAAATTTCACAATTTGTATGGAAACACAAAAGACCCCGAATAGCCAAAGCAATCTTGAGAAAGAGAAACAAAGCTGGAGAGATCAGGTTCCCAGACTTCAGACTATATTACAAAGCTACAGTAATCGAGACAATAGGGTACTGGCAGAAAAACAGAAATATAGATCAATGGAACAGGATAGAAAGCCCAGAGATAAACCCATGCACATATGGTCACCTTATCTTTGATAAAGGATGCAAGAATATACAATGGAGAAAAGACAGCCTCTTCAATAAATGGTGCTGGGAAAACTGGACAGCTACATGTAAAAGAATGAAATTAGAACACTCCCTAACACCATACACAAAAATAAACTCTAAATGGATTAAAGACCTAAATGTAAGGCCAGACACTATAAAACTCTTAGAGGAAAACATAGGCAGGACACTCTATGACATAAATCACAGCAAGATCCTTTTTGATCCACATCCTAGAGAAATGGAAATAAAGACAAATATAAACAAAAGGGACCCAATGAAGCTTAAACGCTTTTGCACAGCAAAGGAAACCATAAACAAGACGAAAAGACAACCCTCAGAATGGAAGAAAGTATTTGCAAATGAAGCAACTAACAAAGGATTAATCTCCAAAATATACAAGCAGCTCATGCAGCTCAATATCAAAAAAACAAGCAACCCAATCCAAAGATGGGCAGAAGACCTAAATAGACATTTCTCCAAAGAGGATATACAGATTGCCAACAAACGCATGAAAGGATGCTCAACATCACAAATCATTAGAGAAATGCAAATCAAAACTACAATGAGATCACCTCACACTGGTCAGAATGGCCATCATCAAAAAATCTATAAACAATAAATGCTGGAGGGGGTGTGGAGAAAAGGGAACCCTCTTGCACTGTTGGTGGGAATGTAAATTGATACAGCCACTATGGAGAACAGCATGGAAGTTCCTTAAAAAACTAAAAACAGAATTACCATACGACCCAACAATTCCACTACTGGGCGTATACCCTGAGAAAACCATAATTCAAAAAGACTCATGCACCCTAATGTTCACTGAAGCACTATTTACAATAGCCAGGTCATGGAAGCAACCTAAGTGTCCATCGACAGATGAATGGATAAAGAAGATGTGGAACATATATACAATGGAGTATTACTCAGCCATAAAACGAAATGAAACTGAGTTATTTGTAGTGAGGTGGATGGACCTAGAGTCTGTCATACAGAGTGAAGTAAGTCAGAAAGAGAAAAAGAAATATCGTATGCTAACACACATATATGGAATCTAAAAAAAAAAAAAAAAGTTTCTGAAGAACCTATTGGCGGGACAAGAATAAAGACGTAGACGTAGAGAATGGACTTGAGGACACAGGGAGGGGGAAGGGTAAGCTGGGACGAAGTGAGAGAGTGGCATGGACATATATACACTACCAAACGTAAAATAGATAGCTAGTGGGAAGCAGCCGCATAGCACAGGGAGATCAGCTCAGTGCTTTGTGACCACCTAGAGGGGTGGGATAAGGAGGGTGGGAGGAAGACGCAAGAGGGAGGAGATATGGGGATATATGTATACGTATAGCTGATTCACTTTGTTATAAAGCAGAAACTAACACAACAATGTAAAGCAACTATACTCCAATAAAGATGTTAAAAAAACAAAACCAAAACCAAAAAAAAAAACCCCTCACCTTCCAAAGCAGTTTCCATGGAACCGAAGAATAAGAAAGGATGCATATATACTCAGCTGCTTTCGGGGACAATGCCATAAGTCCACAGTTTTATATTTTGTTTCAGTTAGAACTCTTTTAATATGTTGACTAGGAAAAGCATTCGGGCCGGATACAGACCCCAGAATATGCTAACATCTCTCCACTTCTGGCCATCATGTGCTAAAGATATTCATTCACTAACAAATATTACTGAGAGCCCAATACGTGCCAGTGTTTGAAGGTACATCGGTGAGAGCTGTTGCTCAGAGAAGGAAGAGAGAGGAAGGGACGGCCTATGAACCCGAGCTGCGCCCAGCAGGAGGCTGGGTGACGCACGGGCAGCGTCTTGCTCCGTGAAATATGTGTTATTAGGCACACGTTGTAATGATCCTGTGTCACCTGCGGTTTGAAGATGAGGACACTGAAGCCGAGTTACAGGAAATATTTGCCCGAGGTCGCGTTTTCAGAAAGCAAGCTGACCTACGAGTTTCAAATCCCAGCTGCCCATCACTTTCTCTTTCAACTGTCCTGTGACATCTTTATCAAACTCTGTATCGGTGAATTAAATCTCCATCCTTTCTGGTGGATGCAATCCATCCGGAGAATTAGTGGAATATAGGGCACGTCTTGGTGATAGGCCTTATCTTATAATTATATAAAATGCATAAAAATTTTTGTATATGAAAATATATTAAATGAAAATAAAACACATGAAGTAAAAAAGCGATTTAAAATATATGTGTAATTTGGGGGCAGTTCTTCCATTGCACATATTTTGTTATTTTAACTTTACATCAGTGACATTTTGATAAAAAATATCCTAAGAAATATACTAAAGATTACCTTTAAGTAAGTAGCCCTGCTTAAAAATTAAAGAAACAAAAAGATAAAAATTAAAAAATTGAAAGTTTTGTTTATTGGAAAGCAAATGTCAGAAAAAAACCGTCATTCATTTGGGGAACAAAAGTTTTTTTTCTGGGGAATGTTGGGTTCTTCACAGACTGCGGGTTCACATCCATTTTTAATGTCAGGCACACAGTGGGCAGCAGAGGGCGGTATGGGTCTACAATTAGTCCAAAACCATTAAAAATTAAGGGAAAATATTCTCACTCCCTTAATCCAAAAATCTATGCTGTAGTAGGTGAAATCTTTAAAAATATTTGTATTATATATATTGGGATCCATGATATTTGATAACTTTATTATGACAATGTATAGGAAATATTTTTTTATAAACATGGATAATCTGTGTTTTAGGAAAAAAATAGGAAATGAGTGAGCTTGAAGCAAATGCTCTCTTTGATTTCTACAAGACAAAATCCACTTTAATATGGCTTTCAGGGCTTTAAGAGGCTTTAATTCCTGACTGTATTTCTGATAAAGTATATTTCTATGAACAAAACAGTTCTGCCTTTGGCGATTCTAAGCTAAGCAAGTGTGTCGAAAGTTGTAGAGAAGAAAACTGTCATAACGTCAGTTTATTTTTGAAGAAAAGAAGGAAGAAAACAAGAGGAACTTGCTCTTCGTGGTGATTCCCGCTTCGGCCCTGTGATGGGAGGATGGGCCGTCGCCCTGGGGTCTGCCTGGGGCTGCAGCGGCCTCCGTCACCAGCCCCCGGGGGCCCTTCACTTCACCCACTCAGCCCCAACGTCCGGAACTGTGTCCTGAGCACAGACACACGTGGCAGCGGCCAGGATTCACCAATAAATAAAAACGGACCTGCCGGCCTGTATGACTCCATCCTCAAGCCCCTGTAGGTATCACTTTCCCAAAGGCGCCAGGCTCATCGGACTCCTAAGGAAGCTCTAACAACAGCCCCACCAACAGCCCCGCTTTTGGCCAAAAGAGACACACAGTTGAGTCCCCAGCCAAGCACACTGGTCATTCCAGCTGCTTACAAGGTAAACATCTTTCCATAAGAGTAACTCCCGGGAGAACAAGCAAACAAGCAACATCCCCAAACACAGCGGTCTCAGGGCTGAGGCTGACCCAGAATCCGGCGGCCCAGCGTGCGTGGTCAGCTTGCGAGCAGGAGGGCAGGGGATGGGCTCTGGTTCCCGGCTGCGTCTCCTACCAGTCGTGTGACTTTGTGGGGCTTCAGCCCAGCTCTTTACCAACCCATTCCGAGCTTCCTCCTGTGCGGTGAGGGAATAACAGAGAATCTGCGTCTAGGACTGTTTCGAGGCTCACCTTCACCTGAAGCACTGAGGCCCTCAGCTGGTAGATAGCAGGCGCTCAATGGGAGTAAACTGTATAATCGCTGTACATCGCTTGTCAGGCGCGGATTACGTGCTGGGGAAGAGGTTGGATAAACAGGAAATAACAAGAGCATTTTCACCTTTGCCAGGTGTCAATGAATCCTCACCACTGCTTCTGTAAAATTAAGCGTGATTTGAAAACACAAATTCCCCAAAGTAGCAAATCCTAACATCTTCCACGAAGGTGTGCTCCTTTCTCCTCCATAGCGGCATCTAGAAACCTCCTGTTTGCTGTCAGAGATTGCACACTTGCTGCATCAGGGTCTTCCCTGAGGACCCCTTCTTCCCCTTCAAATGCACCTCTGGGGCATTTGATGATGACATTTGACTTCTGATTTCTAGATTGTAAAATTAATTCATCAATGTTTTTTCAGGATTTGGTAATTGTTATCTGTAAACTCAGTATTAGAACTTTGCCTTTTCCTCCCAACTTTTTGAAAGTTCTTGAGTTTCTGAGTGGTTAGCACTTCTTGCTAAAATGATAGCTGTGGTCTAAAACACTGCTGATCCCAAGTAGACATTTGCTATGTACGTTCTGAAGGAAAAAAATACTAATGCTTACCAACATATGCGTGGTTTTAATTCATGGACATTCTTTATTGTGGCTCTTGAAAGGATTACAAAGTGCTTCATTTTATGATCTCAGTTTTGGATGAAATATTCATAAACTTTTTTATGAGTCTGAATGAACGCTTGTGAATTTTGGACAATGAGCTTTCATCAATATTCACTGAAAAATCATAAACACTTCATCCTTTGTATGGAAATTTTAATTAATTAGAAGTTCAAACAAACTCAGAGCACTCCCATTAGAGACAGAAGAGTGGCTTCTGTTTTATTTACTGTAAACTCATTATTGATTATATTTTATAAAATAATATCAGTGAATTACGCTGATCGCACAAGCCCTGCGGAAAAGATGTCCTGATTCTGTTAGCAATTCCAGATAAAATCTCAAATCAGAGATACTTCAATGTAGATGCTTTACCAAAGGGCTACATTCACCAAGGACGTAAAATTGCTACCAAGGTGGACTGTTTTTTAACGATCAGTGTTAGTTCTACAGAAGTTCGCTGAAGGGAGTCCTTCACCTCTAATATGGTTATTTACTCTGCAACCCAACTCCAGTAGACGTATCCCCCTGGAGATTTGCTAAAAGAGGCTGCATAGTTCATGATCTTTCACAGATGTCTAATGTACAGTTAGAGATTCATTTTAAAGTAAAAGGAGAACACTAATTGGGTTGAATTGCTAACAAGGGGTATCTTGTGTCATGTTTTTCAAATGCATACACCAACTTAAAGATTCTTATATGTAATACTTTGAAGGGTATTTAAAATTGAATAGCCCTGTTCTCACAAGAAGAAATAAAGACATAGGTGAGATGCATGCTCTCTTGCTTACCCAGCACATTTAGACAAAATCCAGACCTAAATGGACTCACTCATTAGCCTTCTTTCCCAATAGATACAAACGAAAATTATCCATCTTGGGAAATAAATGTAAGGAAATTTGTCTTGGTTTATGTGATTAACTAAAGCAAAGTTAAACTTGAAAACTACCTCTGGTTTCCAACTTTCAATCCTGAAATCTAGATCACATTTCTTCCCAATTCTGTGAAATATAAATAGCCTTACTAAAAAAGATGAACGATTTATAATTGTTATATTATGCATCCTATATTACAGTTTGTGATGTCTTATTCAAATTCTGTGTTTAGACATTCCTTGCTGCTTGAGGGGGCTCTTTGGAACATGTGGAGGTGAGGACAGTGGACGAGTCTTGAGGTACCGATCAATGCCTGCACCATCCTGGAGCAGCTCACTGGAGGTATTTAATCAACCTTACTGAGCATATTAGATGCGCAGTCAAAGAAGAATGTGTTTTAATTATGGGTTATGCAGTCTGAACACAAGTATGACAGAGATTGGGGCACTTTATTCACCTGGCTTCATGCTTTACAGTTAGCATGTTGTTTCCAATGGGGTATCTATAAAGTTACTTCAGCTACAAAGGTTTTGTCCTTTCATCACATGAGAAGGAGCTAGAAAAGAAAAACATTTTTCTAATGTAATAAAGAGCCTTAAAGAAATCGCAGCCTCAGAAACCCCTTTACTCCAGGAAATTCCCTCATGGGCTCCAGGCCGAGACACTCCCTCTGCATCTCCTCACACGATGAACCAAGGGTCTTCATCCTGAGCTTCTGTGAATGAGACGATCTCCACCCGTTGGACCGTAAATAACCTTGGGGATATTCCTCCATCTCCTCACGGTGTCTTCTTGCACAGTCGGAGTAACGATGTCGACAGAGCAACTATTATTACGGCTCCGTCAGAAATGGACACGCTCTGGAGAACAGTGTCTGTCACCTACTTTGATCTGCATGAAGACGGTGCAGACTCTATTTCCTGTCTCACTTTGACCCCTACACTTGCCCGCCTCCCCCATTGCTGCCCCCCTATTCCCGGGTCCAGGTATATCCCATGCTGCTGGGGGGTGGGAGAGAGGGCAGAATAAAATAGAGGGAAAACACGAACAACTTTGGCCCTCAATTAAGTGTGGATAAGGGTAGAGTGGTCACGAGGGAATGAGTCAGTGAGAGCAAAGGGGCCTTGACAAGAATTACGGAAACCTCAAAACACCTGCACACTTCCACTGGTAATCTGAAATGAGTGTGGATTCATGAAGGGGTCCAGATTTTACCTTTGAGTTCAGTATTATAGATGCAAAACTAGAAGTTGTGCCATAGATTGAAGCAATTCTGTTTTCAGCAAAAGTTTCACCAATATTTTCCCGAGATTGCAGGTAAAACTATTTTTTTACAAACATTTACTGTATAAGCACCTATAAGTCCACAATCTCTGCATGTTTTTGTGATTGAGGGCCTGCGTTTAAACACATATAGATGTAATACTTTAGAAAAACACCCTAGGGCTCACATAACATTAATTGCTTGCACCTTTCCGTATTTAATTATTTATAAATTGCCTTGAACTACTGATCTTGATTATATAAAACTATTTTATAATGTTATAATGGATTTGCAATGCAAGTAAGTTTTCTATGGCTCCTGGCAACAGCTTGGGAAAATTCTGCCAACAGTACTTTTTTTCTCCCCTTCCTTTCTGGTGATGAAATTCATCAAAATACTTTGCCTTCCTTGGCTGAAATTCAAAATCCATTTGAGCTTTGGATCATCTGAAAAAAGTTAATACCTCATCTGAAAGTTCAACGGAGTTTATTCTCATAAGAGAAAAAAAAAAAAAACAGATGAGAAGTGAAAAAACACCGTATTTGGAAACTATATCCTTAATTAGGCATGAAGAGTGAAAAGTACAATAAAATAAATACCACTGTTAAAACTATTCTTTCTTTTTATGTGTAATTCTCAGATTTAAAAATTTTATTTCAAGTAAAGAATACACAATCTAATACTTTCAACATGCTGTGTTCATTTGGGCCCTTTGATAATTACTATGAGATGATTAAAATTGTATCTTTTGTCCCCACCTCTAAAGCTCATTGCTTCTCTGGTTTTAATTCTAAATAAGAAACAGTTTTGTCTGAGTTTTGTTGAAGGATCAGTGAAAAAATGACTGCAGTGTATGAAATTTTATGTCAGAAACTATGTATATTCTACTCCAGCAATAGCAGTGCCCAGATTTATGGGTAAAGATAAATCAAAATTGATATAATTCAGGATATTCAATTAAAGAGATAATTCATTCCACGTCTGAAATTAAAATTTTAGTGCTCAGCATACACTTTGTGTTTGAAATCTCACTTCACCTGGTAAGTTGTCTGAGTGATTTCGTGGTGTAATTGATGAGATTGATGGTTTGAACAGGTGATGCTCAAGGCTTCCTTCTGCCCCAGAAATGTCCCCATGTGTGTCTCAGTGTCTGTTTCCCAGGGAACCCAGCCAAGGGCAGGACGCCAGCAGGGCTGGGATTTCAGAGCTGGACCACCCTTCAGTTGGCCGGCAGCTGTCTGGACCCCGTCTTTGGTGATGGGTGGAGCTCCCACATCACCTGGGAAACTCTAGCAGGTTGATATGGGCTGAACTGTGTTCTCCCAGAATGCACATGTTGAAGTTCTAACCCCCAGGACCTCAGAGCGTGACTGCATTTGGAGACGGGGTCTTTAAAGAAGTAGCTAAGTTCAAATGTCGTTATTAGGATGGGACCCTCATCCAATATGAATGAGTTCTCATAAGAGAGCAGATTAGGACACAGGCACCCATGGAGGAAGACCCTGTGAAGACACGGAGAGAAGCCGGCTGTCTACCAACCAAGGAGAGATGCCTCAGAAGAAACCAATGCTGCCCCCAGAACTGGGAGAAAATAAAATATAAATTTCTATTGCTTAAGCCACCCTGTCTGTGGTGCTTTGTTACAGCAAGTCCAGCAGCCTGAGACCTAGGGCGACTGTCACAGCCTCTACCAGTGAGGACCTGGTGGGGGGCAGTGTGAAAGGTGATGCTCTAGCATCTCTGGCAGCCGATTGTTGGACCCCGGGATGAGCAGACCGGAGCCGGATGTCATCCGTACGTTGGGGAAGCTCTGGGAAAGGAGGAGAGTGACCATTAACCAGTGTAAGTGGGATGGTAACAGGCCGCATGTGAAGGGTGTATCATCTTCTGCAAGCGCCAGGCAGAGGGAGCTGACGGTCAGCCTCAGGAGCAAATCAGGAGCTGAGGTGGCGGGGGGTGGGATGCTGGTGGCCCCGGGTCCACAGCCCTTCTCCGGCCTCACTCGACGCCGATTCTGTGAACTGTAAGCTCATCCTTCAGGCCCTCAGGTAGGAAACTCACAGGAGGAAGGTGAGGGGGGTGAAGGGTGATCCCCGCCACGGGCAGCACCCATGCAGACTGCGTGCCTTTGTGAATCACCTGCTGCACGTGTTCATTGGCAGCTTTCGTTGTCAGAGGTGCCCAGTGTGTTTAATATGGCATGTCCAATGGCCTGGATGTCACCGTGTGTCTGAGATCCCTGACGTGCCGTGTGCACACGCAGACATTTCATATTTCATGACTGCAGCCGGGAACGAGGCGGAGGAGGTGGAGTTGCCCGGGTCTGATCTCACGCTGTGCACTTGGTCAACCGTCTGACAGCGCAGGCTGGTAGTAAATCATCTACCAGCAAGACTCTCTTTCTTGCCATGAATTTCCATGCTCCATTCCGAGCAGCAGTCGGATATCTATCTACTACTTCATCCATCGTCAATAAACCCAGAAGGAGTAATAGTGTCTCCCATGTGATAAATAGGTCACCTTTCAGAGAGGCTGCCGTTGACTTTAATTAGTACTTACTCTTCCTTAAACCTGCCTTTCTCTTCCCTTAGTGAGGCGTCCGTTAGGTTTGAAGGGTGTCCTCAGAGTTGGGCTCTCTTCTTGTTATGATCGAAGAGAAATGTTTGCATAACTTAATTCTAGGACAAAAGACTTAGTGAAAATGTGGATGGACCTAATTTTAATACTGAGCTATTGAAAAATGACGTGAGTCGGAAAACAATCGGGTAAAAATTAGTCTCGTTATGTCATGCTTATGGTGTGGAAATCTGAGCCCTGTTATAACATTTTAATTATTAGCCAAGGATGTAATTCTCACCACCATGCACAGGAGGAATAATACATTGGTTTTATCAGATTTTCAGAACACGAACTACTGTATGTGTCAGGTTTTGTACTGGGTGTTGCTAAAGGGAAAATGAATAGGGTACTCCCTGTCTTTGAGAAACTAGCATTCTAACAAATAACTCAATAAAATGTGAGTGGTATAATAGAAAGTTACAAAAACTAGGGTCAGGTGGGTAAAACCTTGGTACCACCAGCCAGGAGAGGGGTGTGGCGTAGTGGCCAGGGGTGGTGCAGAGCTGGCAAGAAAAATAAGAGTTATCTCCCACTCACAAGGAACACACGAACTCACATTACAAAATTTATGAAGAAATCTAATGGCAAGAAACTCAGCCAACAGATCAACAACCGTGACAGAAAGTACATCTGTAAAACTAGGAAAAAAATAATGCAGCTAAAGGGTGCTTATAAGTTATTTCTAAACTGAAACAGAACAGCTAGTTGAAAACAAAGACATGTAAGGAGATACCTTCTGATTACTTACAAAAAAGCTGGTGCTGCAATATTAATATTAGGCCAATGAGAATCTAGGGCAAAAGTAAACCCTTAGTGCTGATAAAGGAAGGTGAAAGCCAAGATCCACCGATAAGCTATGACCTCATGATTCTGTGCACACCTTCCCACATGGCTGCAAAATACAGGAGGCCAAAACGGACCGAATCAGAAACTGGGAGGGCAGGAGGTAACACATTGCTAAGTGTACAGATTATTTGTTTAACATAGTTAAGTAACAATCAAATAGACACAAAATCATGACTGTGCAGTAAATGAAGAATTTTCGCTCTTATTAATACACACAAAAGCCACTTCCAAAAATTATTTCAAAGAATGAATAAAAAGTTAACATTCTCTCTTGACAATACAGTGGATTTAGGAATCATCAATTAAAAGATAATTTAGAAAATTTATATGTTTGGAAAAGAAAAGCATCCCTAGATAATTCAAATATTCAAGAAATGTCATAACGGCAGTTACAAAATATCTTGAAATAAATAGGGAGAAGAATAATCGTACAGTAAGTAAAAGGAAGAAGAATAAAAGCAAGACAGAAAATAAAAAAATATAAAACCAAAGAACAAAAGAGAGGTAGTTCTTTGAAAGA
This sequence comes from Balaenoptera ricei, assembly GCF_028023285.1. Lineage (NCBI taxonomy): Eukaryota > Metazoa > Chordata > Mammalia > Artiodactyla > Balaenopteridae > Balaenoptera > Balaenoptera ricei. Next base: position 81,981,878 of record NC_082655.1, on the reverse strand, counting down.
ACTAATTCAATAGAGAAACCACTAGAAAACTAATCAAGACAAAAAGTGAAAAGGCAGAAGTAAATTATACTGGCAACAGGAAGAAGCCATAACCAGGTGAAGTAGGTATTTAAAAAAAGCCATGACGGCAAACTTAGATTAATGGTTTGAACAAATGTGGACCTAGCTGACTCGAGTAATTTTGTAAACGTCGCCAAAATTGATTTAAACGGGTAAAACCAAGAGCCACCAAAGAAGCTGAAACAGCAGCTGACAGCATCCTCATGTCAGTGTCAAGGGAGCCACAGCTTGACCCCTCGGTAAACTGAGTCTGTGAAATGGCAAAACAGTTCACATAAGGACCATTACCAAAGCAGAACAGAGACTCAGCTTCTGTATGAACCAATAGTATTGGCAGAGCGTCGTCGAGTTACTAGTTTCTCCATCTGCCCCCGATCATTCTCGCTGGAATCTCTAGCCCGCTGTCCATCGGGGCGACAGTGAAGTTCTTCCCGGGAAGGCCCCCCAGCTCCCCTGAGCTCTTCCCTGTCCTCCGAGACCCTGTGACTCGGCCCTGCATCCCGGTGTCTGTGACGGTGTCCAGTCCCCCGGCTGGCCTGGCAGCCTGTCACTCTGTCCCCCGCAGAGCCCGGCGGGGTGCGGTCCCCAGAGTGCCTACTACCCACCCCGCCCCCGTCAGACCAGCGGAGCTGAGCCGCGACCGTCCAGAGCCGAGGGCAGTGCCACGTCCGGGCGCAGTCCTGCCGGGCCCAGGCCCACCTGGCAGGCTGGCACGGTCAAGGGCGGACGGGCGTGCAGGGCGCCTCGGGCTCCGCCTGCGGTGGCCCGGTGCCCACCGGCATGTGCTGCCAGCTCCGCTTTCTGCCTTGCAGACGGTTAACATCGCTTCCCCTGCCGGGCAGCGGGTCTGTCCCGGATCTCGGCCAAGTGGCCCTTCCACGGCGTGCCTTTTCTGAAGAAGCTTTAGAACCACGTTTACCGTAAAGAAAGGTTGGAGAAGGCAGGCGGGTGAGTGATTGTCACAGCTGTGTTCACACTTCTTCCCTGACCTTTAGTGTTTCAGGTGCAGCAAGCTGTAGGCATTGTTATGGTACTTGGTTATGTATTTTTTTCTTGTCTTTGCAAAGGAATCGCATTTTTTGCTTATTGCAATGTATTTGATTGCAATTTTGTGTAGACTCTTTAATTCTCTTTATGAGATTTATTACATGGTAAATTATGTTGCTTTACACACACACACACGCAAAATACTCATGGAAAAAGGAAAAGGAAATTTCAGCATTTCGTCCCTGCCCCTGTTTCGCGGGCTGCTGGTCACCACCTCACTGGCTCCTGCTCCGGGGACGATGGCATCGGTGCCTTCCATTGGATGCCTTCTGGCCAAAACCCAGCATTATCGAAGTAAGTTGTACCACCAACGGAGGGTACCCCCAGAGAATATGATCTGAGATGATGTTTGTGGGATATTATTAACCTACATATCACGTCCTGCTCAGAACTTAAGGGAGAAGAATGACAATTATTTGTGACAGTGAAGAAAATAGGAATAGACCTCATCAGAGACCAATCCGAATCAATATGGTCAAGCCTCATGGCTTTGCTTTAACTATGCTATGTTACATCCATGAAACCGCTGACACATAAATAAGTGAAAATAAGCTTATATTTCATAATTATGTTTTAATTTCATGTACCTTGCATTTAATAGGATATGTTAAAAACTGAAAATTTCACATAAATAACATATTCATTTCTTAGAAAAGAGGAGCCACAGGACTCTGCCTCAAAGATGTTCTCATTTCCACTTTCTGCTGTGGGTAATAGCTCAGCTTCTACCTGGCCAGTTTTATTTTTATTTATCTATCCGTGATTATGTATAGCTAAAGAGAAAATTGTAGCTTCTTAAAGAAACTTCAGAAATTTCATAAAACGAAAACAATCATTTCAGAACCAAATTATCATTTAAGGGATGTATGCCAGCATGTAGAAAACTCTTATTTCAAGGGTTGTTTGTAGATAAGAGTTGGACACATTTATTGATTTATTCTTTTCACGGACAATAAGTTTACATCCTTAGAAATTATTTTTATATCTTGATCTTTTAAAGGACTTACAGGTTTAAAATACAAGTATGATATGACAAATAAAATGTATATACCGTGCAAGTTACTGTATATAATATACAAGAAATATTCCTAATATAGTACAATAATATTCATTCTTCATTTTGTGCTTCCTAAGATTTTGATTTTGATAACATTTATAATACATTTTAAATTCTACATTTAATCTGTGGAGAGAGAGAGTTGTCCGCCATGGACAGAAATTTACTTTATTAATACAAATGTAATACGCATTATTCTGGAAGACTTCTAATAGGCTGATAATTTAATCAGATTTTCAATTCATGAATTCATGATCAGGATTAAATGATTTCAAACCATGCTACTTGAGCATTTATATATAAAAATTTGTGTTTGTTGGCTTGTTGTTTACTTGCCTGTTTATTATCATCTGTTTCCTACAGAAGCCAGTGTTTCTTCAGGCACCTCTTTAACTGGCTCTGATTCTGTTCACTTCGTAGATGATGACAAATCCCAGCAAGGTATGTTGTTTATTTCTTATCAGCATCACCCTCATTATTTCCCTTCATTTTTCATCTCTCAGATGTGTTTGATAAGGGAGTAATGTCAATTTTATTTGATAAGTTTACCTGAAGTGGCAGAATCCACCTGGTGGTTTAAATCCTTTTTCCAGTCTGAACCTGTGCTTTCAAATGTAAAAAGAGAAGACCAGGCTGCTTGTGGGTAAGTTTTAGCCTTTTCTGATAAGGATATTTCCTTTTCAGAATAGAACAATACATGTCATAATTATCATGATAACCAATAAGGATAAAACCTAGCTGTCTCCTGGAAGGTAGTGAAGGCTTTGATATGAAGCGTACTTGAGGGTAAAGGTGGGGAAACAGTTTCTCCCTCCTTCTAGTTAAGCATCAGTCAGATCAGAGCATGCTTTCTCATTCTATCTCTAGAGAAAAAACTGAAAACTCATATGCCGATTATTATCATGTTTTAGCGGGAATGGATCGGGAATCAGAGGCAAGGTTCTAAATTTGTTTTTCCAATACCTACAGGAACAAATAACAATTATCTACTCCAATAAAAGGAATCACAGCTCCTCAGGGAAATGGCTGATCCCAGGACAGGTAAGAAACAGTAAGAGACAATCCTGGACCATTTCATGATGCCAAAAAGATAGAAATGCCCCTGAGATGATGGGAATGTGTCAAAATGACACAGGAACGAACCGGGTAAATCTGGGACTATTTCAGCAGTAAAATAATGATAATAATAGACAATTGCCTGTAGAATAAAATAAAGTACATTAATCTTTTAGATATAAAAAATACTTGAATGAACAAATACATGAGAGAGAAGGAAAAGCTCTTTCTTGCAGTGTAATTCCAATTTATAAACGTAGAAGGAATGATGGAGAATCGTTATATGACAAACACACCAGCAACAGTTGTTCCAGGCAAGAATTACCCCAGGACTCTAAAATAAATGGGCACAAGTGTGAGAAACAAGATATCACAGGCTCTCAGAGTATCTCCCCATAAAGTACCTAAGAATCACAAAGGGGAAAAATAGTAACTTTCTAACGGAAAAACCTGTCAGACAAGCCTGAACAAAAAACAAACAGAAAACAGTGAGCTAGTTGCTGGCTGTCCTAGACAATCCTACTAGGTCCCACTGCTGGTCTGGACTGGCCTCTGTCTGGGCACCAATTACCAGTCAGAAGCCGGCATTTGTGGGTTTGTACACAACACATTTTGAACTCTGTATCATACTGAATAGCACAGTTGTTATTCTAATGGTTTTTAAAAAGTGACTGTGTTGTTTTTTACACCCTTTACTAATGACTAGCTACTAATTGGGATAAAAAGAGTAAATAACAATGCAGTCCATAGATTCTAATGTTAAAACATCAGTGTTTTGATACATTTTCCACAGAATCAACTAAAGACGATACTTTGTAAAATCAAAGTAAGGCCAGTTGTTGAAAAGATGTATTCTTTACTCTATCAAGTATAGTGATTTGAATTATTTAGGTAAGTGTTTCATTTATTTTTCTGGTTTACCTCGATTGTAAAGACAACTTACAAAGAAGCATTTCTCAGCTAATCACCTTTGACTTGCAATTCAGTGGGCATTGTTGTAACAGCTGACTATTCTAGGCAAAGAATTACTGTTCTTTGTAATTCTATGTAACAGCCAGTTACAAGCCAGAAGACCACCCGTGGAGGCCCTGCCCCTGGGAACCGCACCCTTCGGCACCCAAGCTACTCCCAATGACTTCTCCTTTACAAGAAGATGACAGCTCCAGCTCCCTGCTGGGCAGCTCACTTATGAAACAAGATCACCTCAGCCACCCCCATGGCTAAAGGTCAGGCGTTCTCCTCAACGGTCCTGCCACCAGCAATCAGCTGCACAGGGAATACTGGAAAAGCCTTTGAAAACACGGGCCCTTCAAGCGCAATGATTTATGCAGAGTAACTTTCTTATTACCCATATTATTTTTCAAAAAAATTTTAAACATTAAAAGTTGTGTTTAAATTTTCAAAAATTTAAGTTAAGCGCTCTTTACATCTATTGATGGATTTATTATGCCTTAAAACTGAAGCACTGATGCCTAACATAAGGGCTTTTAAGGGCATTGGATTCAGAAATGTAAAAAAGAGTTGCAAAAACTGTATTTTTAATCATGAACATTGGAAATAGAAAACATACCCATAAGTACATTACCTGTTAAATATGTTACTGTACATAACTGGTTATTGTGTAGACTTTAAAACTCATGATTTTAAATTATATTTAACAATGTGGAAAATCATGAAGATACAAAGTTGGATGAAAAAAGCAGGATAATCTCTATATGGTGTGATTTTACTTGTATCTAGAAAGTATGTATGCTTAAGAATAGATTGGAAGGAAATATATCAAAATGGTAACAATGGCTATTTCTGGAAATGGGATTTTGGGTGATTTTCATTTTCTTCTTTATATTTTTTCTGTGTCTTTCCACATTTTCTAATATGAGCAGGTTTTTGTGTACTATTAGAAGGCAATACATGTTATTACATAGAGGAGACCTGGAATTCATTTTCTGAGTGTGAATCTTCCTTACATTGGGCAGAGTATTCCCTACTTTCCTCAGTATTGGGTAGATAGTGCCAAAGGAGCTTCAGTTGAAAAATTTCTGATACTTCTTGCAGATATTTTTCAACGTAAGATGCCAGGCTTAGGAATTAGGGGTGCTAAGTTCCCTAAGAGGTTGACCTCCCTACAGGCTCATGGGGCTGATGTCACACTGAACACGTGTAGGGAACTTGTGATTGTTGGTGAGGACGTCTTTCTGCCCAACCACAGGACCACGCAGCTACGGCAGCACCGGCATCCTCAGTGATGGGCACCAGTCTTTACCGCTCCTTCCAGACGGGACGTGCGTTCCTTCTATGTCACGTTCCTCCATCACTTTGCTGTCAACCAAGGGACTCAAACATCCCTTTGGTCCAAGAGTATATCGTTGTTGACATGTTACTGCTCTTCTGCTGGCTACTTGCCTTTACACTTTTTATATATTTGTAGAGGCCGATTAAACCTTTGGACTGTATATCTCATTTGGCTTTAGTCGAAAATCAAATTTCAGTGATTGAAGACTGAATTTTTCCAAAGTGAGAGAAAAATATGGTGAAACAAAATGGTAAATTGTGGGAGGTTTTGTTTTATAAGATTATTAACAAAGTCATTTTTTCTTAATCACTTGGTATATGTGTGAACAGATGGCTTGATTAGTTTGTTTGATGAATTTCCCAAAATAGGTTACCAAGTTGGTATTCACTTTGTTTACTCAGAAAGATACTATTTGTTAAATTACATTTTTGCCTATGTGTCTGTAGTATTTTGATTGTGTCAAAGGGATTGCTTTTATATTTGTTTAGACTAGTGTTACTGTTACTGAAAGTTATTACTGTTTAAAAGAGTTGAATTTTACATAAGATTTTAAATCAAACATTCTATCATGAGCATATATAGTTATCAAGCATTTTAGAGTGGTTAACACACCTACATACATATATATGTGAGCATATATAGATGCCAGATAGACAGATAGATTTCAATAGACAGATATGAATCCTGAAAAAATATAAGGAATCTTTCCAAAAAATAATGTCAAAGTGAACTCTTATATAATGATTAAAAAATTGAAAAGATTGCTTTGTGCTGTTCCAGAGTTTCTGCAGAATAAGTATGATAGAAATAAAGAGAATAAAATGTCTTCTAGGTAAATTCTAGTTAATTGCTTCTAAAGTAATTTTCCCACAGTTCAGACACTTTGGGGCTGTCTTTAAAAAGTACCTCAGACGTAAGTCTCGGCATAACTGTTGTTTTAGTTAAAATATCTCCTGCCTGGCTTTGCTGCCTATTGGGAAGATAATAAATAGTGAAGGTACATATGTTACAGGGGTGTCCATGTGATTTGAGACGTGCTATGATCATTCTATGATTTATGAAATGTTATTTGACTTGGCCTGGATGTTGGTATTAAATGCGACAAGGTTTTGACAATTTCTCCTCAGTTTCTGTGAAATTATATGTTGAGATTCTGCTAATTTTTTTTTGAGAAATGGTTTGGATAGCAGGTTCCACGTTATTGGCCCCATGTCCTTTATAGATAAAGCCACCGACAGCCAATTCTTCAATTCTCTCTAGAGTAAAAGTCCTCCAGCTGGAACTTAGGCCTATGCAATGCTTCGTACATTTTATAGAAGTTAGGGTTGTAGGAAACAAAATTGCAGAATTCCATTGGGCTATTAGAGAGTGAGGATAAATAATTGTTCATGTTGAACAGGGTAGAGCTAAACTTCTAACTCATGGAAATTCAAGAAATGGAAAGAGTCGTAATCAATGCCCCACCCTCACCCCAGTGACATCTTCTAAGGCCTCACACCACGTCCTGTAGTTTCTCCTTCCTTGGAGACCGGCAACATCATTCATCAGCCCGCACATGCAGCGAATTAACCTCAAGAGCTTCCCTTACATCCAATCTGACACCAGGTCCTTTCGATCTTATTTGGTATGTTTCCAAGATCTATCTACTTATTTCCTTTCCCACCATCACTACCTGAAGCCAAACTTTCATCGTTTCTCCCGAAGGCACTGCCATGACACCCTAAGTGGTCTACCTACGTACGCCCTTTCGAAATCTCTCCAATGGAGAGTCATCTACAGATTAGTCACAGTCATCTTCACAAAACACAAATCTGCAAATTCTCCCCCGTGAACATGCACACAGACACACTCACATGTCCACAACATTCGATGATTCTATTACACTCAGGATAAAGTCACAACTCACAAATGTGCGCACGTCTAGCCATGCAGATCCCCACCAGCACCTCCAGCGCCCTGTGGTCCAGCCCCATCAGTCATCCCTCTGTCCTACCTGGGCACCATCTTCCCTCCTGCACTGAGGCGTCCACTGTCTCCACTCTGTTCTCTTAATTCATGTCTACTCATCCTCTAAAGCTTAGCTCAAAAGCCTCTTCCTTAGAGAAACCTTCTCTGATCTACTTAACTAAATTAGGTTTTCCATTATAGGCTCTGATAGCCCGTGTTTTTCTCCTTCCCAGCCCTCATCGCAGTTATAATTTTACATGCGTTTAGTTATTTCTTTTCTGCATGGCACTATATGTCTTCCCCACTGCCCCATAAACTACCCGAGGACAAGGGTCACATCTGCTCTACCCGACGTTTTATCCCCAGCTTCTGACGTAACAATTAATATTTGTCAGATGATTGACACTGCTTCTTTGGCTAGAGCTCCCCTTTCCCCAAGAAGCATCACATGTCAGGAGAGAAGAGTAAACACTAAATCAATACAGAAAATAGTTTCCCCATAGCGGTAAGTGCTGTAAAGGAGGTAAAACAAGGCATTTTGTTGAAGAGTGACTGGGAGAGGACAGAGGTGGAGGCCGGGCTGCTTTGATTGGTGTAGTTGGGAAAGGACACACGGAGAAGGTGCTGAGCGAGGCGGAAGCGGCCGGCTTTGTGAAAAGTACTCCAGGTGGAAACCAGATGCGACATACCACGCTCTCCGTGGTGTGTCCAGCCCCCTGTGACACTGTGGTGAGGGGACAGCTGCTTTGGAAGAGCTTGGTATTTTCCATGTGGAGGTCAAATTGCCTACAGTGTTTGTTTCCAACCAAACTCAGGATGAGAAATGGTGGGGCTCGGAGTTTTGTGCTTCCTTCTTAAAGAAATCCGTGATCTATGAATGAATCGTCCAAAAGCACACTGTGTAGCAGCAGCATGAAGTAAGGTCACCCGGCGCCCTGCCCCACGAGGCTCTTCACTCCCAGAAATAATTTTCTTCCCACATCACATACCAGATGAATACATAAATTGCTATTATTTTTTTCTCATTTCTCTTCAAAACATAGTCTTAGAACTATTTTGTATCAAAGAACTAGAAAAAGAGAGTGCTACACAATTACTCTCCTTCCTCAATAGATTAGAAAGAATGTTTTTCAGTTTTGCTGTCTGAAAATTTTGTTCTTGTTACAGTATAACTCTTTGGTTCTCAAAAGGTTGGGGGGGAAGGTATGATGTGTTGCTAATATAGACAGTGCTTCAGACAACTTTTATTCAGCCTTTAAATACACTTAAGATAAATTCCTTATAACCAATATGTATTTCATTTATTCAGAAAAAAATGATCTGTATTATTTGTTATATAGTTTTACGTAGAAGAGGTGGAACACAGAAGTTTTGCTTCATCATTTTTAAGTTAGATATATTAAAACTTATTTGCCTCCAGGTTGTAAGGACAAAATATATTAAATCCTTTGTGCTACAGTAATTATTTGATTAAGAGACAACTGGAGTGTGAGGTTCATAAATATTTTATCCTTTTTACATGTTTAGTGGAGGTTTTTGAATTAATAAATGAATGGTTACGAGAGCTATGATTTGTATGTCAACTCACTGCAGAGGTTAGGATTTTGAAATTCCTTTGCAAGGAAGAGTGGCAAACATTCTATTTTCAAATAAACTACCTTTGAAAATATTTGTGCAGTGTTACAAAGCTCTTTGAGGGAGCTATCCACCTTCAGATTTCAAGCTAAATTTCACCGTGAAGAGAAAAGGCAGCGGAAGGCCACCAAGTAGAATGAGCGCGTTACTTTGTCCTTTGTCATCCCGATGGGTTCCGACACCCGTCCATCTTCCGGTACCGCTGAAGCTGCTTAGCATCTTGGAAGGAGACCACGTGGCCCCTGGTGAACAGAGCGTCCTTCCTCGGAGCTGCATCAGGTTCAGGGCGGTCCCTGAGGTGGGAGCACATCTGAGTGTGTCTAATGGGGAATCTAAGAGCTGAAAGGGGCCTGAATTCTGGACCCCGTGGGGGTCGGATCCCAAATTGAAGGCAAAGTAGACTTCATTCAGGGCAGTGCTGTCAGACCGGAAGACAAATCTGGGCATCTATGGGGCTGAATTAAGTTTTCTCAAACATATTTAAAAAGTTAATTGCAGTTCAAGTATTTTCCTTTTGAAACCACCTTTTAACACTATTCCATACTCCTCCTCCTTTTGAAACTCTAGAAAATATTAAATTTCAAAATTCTAGAAAATATTACATTTCAGTATTTAGAAAACATTAAATTTAATATTCTAGAAAATATTAAATTTCAATGTATCGTCTCTCTCCTGCTAATTATTATAATTAGTTATTTACAGTGCTTCTGTGAAGCACTGTGTTTCTTCAAATGGCAATGACAACTTCTCTGATGCTGAATAATTAAAAGGACAGGTGACAGAGAGAAAGGCTGGGCATATATTACAAAAGTATAAAAACTTCATAAGACCCTTGGGTATTGCCTGAGAAGGAAGCAATTTATTTGGGCAAAGCTGCAGCCCTGCAATTCTCAAAATGTGGTGTGTCTAAGAATCGTGAGGGGAGTTCGATAAAATGCAGATACCGGGGCCCCATCTCCAGAAATCCGAAGTCAAGGGTCCTGAGCTGAGGCCCGGGAATTTACTCTTTGCTGAGGGGTCCTGGCTGCTTGTGTCTGATATGAGGAGTAGTGTTTTATTAGATTGGCATAGACTGCAACCATCCCTCTCCCCAAACTCAGGAAACAAGCTACTATGTTTAGCTGTAGTGGTCGTTTTAGTGTGGAGAACTCAATGGCCTGGGAGAGCATGCAGGTGATTCTGGAAACAAGATCGTGTAACGTGGAGAAGTTATTTCCTATGAGAAGGGTTAGGAGTTGAACACGCATAACCAGTCGACTTCAGCTTTTGGAAGGAGAGCTGGAGTTTGGAAGGACTTTCCACTTGGGGAGAGAGTTTTCTTCTACATCCTCAAATGGTAATGATTACCAAAAACTCCTAATTTTAAATTAAACTTCACTTCTTGCTTTTCAGTCCCTAATTCACCCACGACCTATGTTAGAGATAAATGCAATTTAAAAGAAGGATAGTTTTTCTCAATTTATCTCCATTGCACACCTGTCATAAATTGCCCATTATGCTTCTTTGATAATAATTTTTTGTTTGTTTTCTCTGATTCTGTGACAGCACTACAGCTGACAAAATAAGTATCAGAAAACCCATCTCTAAAATCAATTTTCAAAAATTGCGGTATTTGAATGAAATCATTGCAGATTTCTCTGTAATGGGATGGGTGCCCATTGCTGCCTGCAAGAGTGGGTGGGCCACAGATTTTCTACGCTGTTTGGCTGCAATACAGAGATTATTGTCAAACCTTCCATCTGGCCAGCAGGCCCCTTTCCTGGTCTTCTGACCTGATCAAGCAGATTCTCCTGGGGCTTTTTGTTTATTTGTTTATCCTCATTGGTATTTCCTGGCCGCTGTTCCCTCCAGGATTCAGTTTAGGGAAAAATAAAACCCAGGGAACTCACCTCTGTGTCCTTCCTTGGATCTGAGGACCCCAGCCATTCCTCTCTTAGAGACTTCTGGTGCTTTTTCAATATACAATGTCAGGGTTTTTAGTTTTACTTAATGGGAGGAATACATCTATTCCATCAGAAGTCTTTCTCTCTGTACTTTTGTCTCCAGAAATTTTCTATTTTTGCTTTTTATGTCTCCATATGAAGTTTGAAAATCTTGCCTTTTCCCCCTTATTTTTTCCAAAATGTTGTTGCTATTCCATTGTGACTGCATAACTTTCAAGATTAACTTAGGGAGAACATTCATTCCTGTTGAATTAATTATTTCGCCCAAGATTAAGTGTGCTTTTCCACTGCTCAAGGCTTCATTTGCATCTCAGCTCTGTCTCAAAATTTTCCTCACATTGATCTGCATTTTGGGGGCTGGTTGTGTGCCTAGATGTTTTATAATGTGTTTCCTTCCATCTCCTCCTCTAAATGCTTGTGTTTAGTGTGTTGCAGACTAATGATTTCTGTATATTAATTTTCTATCTAGGTATGTTATGAATTCTCTTGTCACTTATAACAGTATTTCAGTTGATTTTTTAAATTAACAATAAACAGTCATATAACCTGCAAATAAATTATTATTTTACCTTCTACCTTCTGGTTTTTGTACCCCATTTCTTCCTCATGTCCCGTTGTGTTGGCTGGTATATCCAGAGCAGTGCCAAATAACACGACCTTTACAGCGGAACTGCACAAGCTGGGGAGAGGATCTTTCACCCTGTGCCCTTGAAAACACACTGACTTGCAACACAAAAGCCCTTGGAGTAGCGATCAGGAAGCTTGTTGGGCCTGTGAAGGAAGTGTGCCAAAAGCTTTCTCACTAAGAGGGGAAAAAGCAAGAGATAGCCTTTCAGGAAAGCATGTCTGTATTTAATTGCTTTTTTAAAAGAAAAATGGATGCTGATGGTTTAAGTGCATTTCAAAATCCATGAAGTTAATTTTAATCCATGAGCATATGACTCAGTTCATTTAATTATAAAATTGATCTGTAATTTTCTTCTCTTGTGGTATCATTTTGGACTCTTAATGTTGGCCTTACATCTTGTAAAGAATTTGCAATATTCTTTCTTTTTCTAAGTTCTGGAAAAGGTTAAAAGTGTTGGCATGATCTTTTCCCTAACGAGTTGGTGTAATTATCCAGTAAAACCACCAGAAAGTGCAGCTTTTCAGAAACCACGTGAGGTTGCCAGGGGGCAGCTCTCAGAACAGTTTCTGCATGTCTATCCTCATTTCATCATCCTTACCCAGTTCATACAGGTCATCACATTTATTTGCAGACAATTGATCAAAATAATCTCTTGGAATTCTTTTTTTTTTTTATTTTTTTTATTTAATTTACTTATTTTTGGCTGTGTTGGGTCTTCGTTGCTGCACGCGGGCTTTCTCTAGTTGCGGCGAGCAGGGGCTACTCTTTGTTGAGGTGCGCGGGCTTCTCATTGCGGTGGCTTCTCTTGTTGCGGAGCACAGGCTCTAGGCACTCAGGCTTCAGTAGTTGTGGCTCACGGGCTCAGTAGTTGTGGCTCGCGGGCTCTAGAGCGCAGGCTCAGTAGTTGTAGCGCATGGCCTTAGTTGCTCCGTGGCATGTGGGATCTTCCCGGACCAGGGCTCGAACCCCTGTCCCCTGCACTGGCAGGCGGGTTCTTAACCACTGCGCCACCAGGGAAGCCCTCTTGGAATTCTTTTAATTGGCACGGTTGTCATGTTCTCTCCATCATAATATGTCTTATTTTTAAGTATTTTATCCTTGTTTTCTTCACTGGATGGTAGATATTTGTATATTTTGTTGTTTATCACAAATAATCAGCTTGCATTAGGATTTTTAGTCCTACCCTTTCTATGATGATCTTGAATTCATAAATATTTTCACTCGTATTAACTATTGCTTTGATTTCCTTGTATTTATTTTGTTGTTCTTTTTAAAAATTCTTCTGTTGGCACTTAGCTTATTTATTTTCATTCCATATGAAAATTTTAAATATTGTGAGTATTTTTTTTAAAATAAATAAATTTATTTATTTATTTATTTTTGCCTACGTTGGGTCTTCATTGCTGTGAGCAACTGTGTAACATATTGCTTTCATTTTTCTCTTGCAGCATAAACGTTACCACAAGTTTGGCAGCTACAACACAAACTTAGGACGCCCCAGTTTTCTGGGGCAGGGGTCCGGGCAGCTTGGCGGGTGCAGTGTCAGGGTCTCACAGGGGGGCCATCTGCACTTCTGGCATCCTCCAAGCTGAGGGAGACTCTTGGCAGAACTAGGGTCCCGTGGCTGCAGGACGGCGGGCCCCGTCCTGAGGCCGCCTGTAGGCTGTGGCTCTATTTCCTGATGCCTGGCTCCTGACAGCCCGTGAGCCTCACCCCCTTTGCGCCCCATGCTCCACGCCCCGGGCGAGCGGACACGAGAGCCCTCACTCAGGCCCGCCCTCATTACAACAAGCCCCGGGGTCTCCTTCCCGGCTCTCTGAGGCTCTTTCCCACCATCTGGGGACACTTGTCCCGTTGAGAAAGGCTCTTGATGACCAAACGCTCGATGACGTGGGTGATTGATAAACCTCTTCCTACCCTCATGGTGGGTGTCATCTTGTGACTGATGGGGGGCTCCATCCTACTGGTCCAAGTGGTGACAGAGGGCGCTGTTAGCAGGTTGCTGAGTCAATGACCACTGCTGGGTTCTTTCTGATCCTGCTTTGACAGTGGACGGGCTCTGCCGTCTAATGTGGTTTGTGCCTTGAGCGGGCGGTGCTGCGTTGGTCCAGCCCTTCCAAACCCCTGTGGTAGCTTTAGCCCACTTACGTTGGGGGGTTCAGTAATTCACTGGGATTTAGGGACAGAAGTATGGAACCAGGACCCTCCTCCAAGGAGTCCTGAGTCACGTCTCCTGGCCTAGAACTGTCTGTGTGTCTGTGATGCTTGATTTCACGTGCAATTTGACTGGGATGTGGGGTAGTTTGCGGTTACACATTATTTGGTCAAACATTATTCTGGCTGATCCGTGAGGATGTTTCTGGATGAGAGGAACATTTTAATTGATAGACTGACTAAAGCATTTGCCTCTCCCCCATGTATGTGGCCTCATCTAACGCACTGAGGGCCTGAGTGGAACAAAGGACCGAGGAAGAAAGAATCCTCTCCCCTGCCTGCCCTGACCTCAGATGCTGGTCTTTTCCTGCCTTCAGACTCTGACACACATGGGAATGTACATCGTGGCCTCTGGGGCCTCCAGCCAACCCACCTGCAGGTCCTGGGACTTCTCAGCCTCCGTATCCAGGGGGCCAGTTCCTTATTATAAGGAAATAGATGTTATAAATCCTTTGCTTCTTTTTTTTTTTGGCTGCCTTGGGTCTTAGCTGAGGCACGCGGGATGTTCGTTGAGGCATGTGTGATCTTTCCATTGCGGCCCGTGGGGTCCTCTGTAGTTGTGGCGTGCAGGCTTAGTTGCCCCTCAGCATGTGGGATCTTAGTTCCCTGACCAGGGATCGAACCCACGTCCCCTGCATTGGAAGGTGGATTCTTTACCTCTGCGCCACCAGGGAAGCCCCGTAAATCCTTTGCTTCTGCTTCTCTGCGGAGCTCTGACCAGTACATGAGTCTCAGCAGGCCCAGGGGAAAACTCCTACCGTGTGACCAGCTGCTTGTGCGTCCTAACCGGGTGTTGGCCCGTCCACACAGCGAGCAGGGGGCAGGCTACGCTCTGTGGAAGGTACTGGGGGGTGGCTTGTGAAAGAGCGGTCTTGCTGGGGCCCTAAATGCCTCTGCAGTGGCCTGTGCCTGGGTCCTGACCCTCAGGGTTACAGGGTCACAGAAACACCCTTGGCATCCTGTGGTGCAGCAAAGGGGTTCATTCAAGGCTGACTCAAGCCCAGGGTCCTTTAAGCCTATAAAGTACCCACTGCCTTTGGGGGCACCTCTAACCTCGACCACACTCATTTGAGGCTCTGGTTGAGTAGAGAGAAATCGTCCTGAAATATACGAGTAACAACAACAACCGAAAAATTTAAAAAAGGGAAGAAAGAACAATGAAAGAAAGTAAGACACCTGGGTTCAGCAAGGAAAGCAAAATACTGAAACAGGTCCACACTTTGACTCAGTTAAAAACACGAAACTTATTAAAAGTCTTTGCTGAAAAGATCAAAAGCCTCTTCCGGGCTCCTGCGCCGCCCCGCCCCCCATGACGCCGATTCTGAATGAGATTTAATACGTGGTGCGATGCATACAGCCTTCGTTCTGGGTCCACTGCAGTGCTCAGACTTATGGCGCTCCCTATAACTTCAGGGGAGCTCCTGAATATAAAGTGGAAGACAGAGGATGCTCATCTTGACCATCGGGACTGTCCCCGTGGTTATGACACGCACGCCCCTGAAGTCCCCCGCAGTGGGTGTGGACGCTCCCATGCAGTGAGTAATGAACAAAAATTAATTTAAGTCTTTGGCTGGAAAGAACACAGGCGCCTTACAGCGGCGCACCGTAACCTCAGCACTGCAGCCCCTCGGGAAGGCCTCAAACCCAGTGTTACTGAACTACTGACTCGGGTCCGTCAGCGAGGGAAGGTGTTCTGCTCTCACGGCCTCTCTCAGCCTCCCAAAGGCAGCCGCCTTCACCACTGAGCACACACCTGCGTGGCACCCACGGGAGCCCCCAGCTGGCACGGTGCTGCAGCAAGGTCCTACCTGCATCCACTGTTCAGACAAACAAATAAAAGGAGCTCACTGTCACTGTAAAGTGCCCTTTGTAACAGATATTTGTTTTCTTATTTCCAATCCTGAATTCAATCACTTATTTTATTAAGGTTACAATACCTGTATTTTTGTTTGTTTTCATTTGTCTGGAATGTTTTTTGTGCAAACTTTTTGAGTTTCTTTGTTTTCTGGCTATTGCTTATCTACCACTTAAAGTTAGATCTTACTTTGAATTCCAATTTGTCTTTTAGCATATGAGCTTAGCTCATTTACATTTGTTTATGTACAATAGATATGTTCGATGTTATTTCTTAGCTCACATGTTGTGCTGTGACTCCTATTTTCATAGATCTTAAAATGAATTTTACATCAGTCTGGCTCACTGGATTTTCTTCTTTAAAATTCTGCTCTGTATTACTCCTTGCTCTAATGGTTAGCTAAGGTGATCACAACTTTTACTGATGCTGTTTAGATAATACCTATTTGTTTTCTTCTCTATACAATGATGGAATTCATATAAATCTTCCTTAGTTAAAAACCTTGGGGCCACATGTTCAGAATTCAAAATTTTTAGAATTTTAGAATGATGGCATAGTGCTTACCTATGCATTATATACCAACATACAGAACTGAGCACGTTAATATTACAGCATGATCACACAGTGCAGAAAAAAGGAGATTATAAATAGCATCCCATTCAGATCAAGCTTTGAACTGAATGATTATCTAAATAAGTTAGTATCTTGAGAATCAGGAATTAAGAATTTCAGAAAAAGGATTGTAGACCTTTGTACAATATCTTCTTCTGTTTTTCCCACCAAATGTATTTAACTGATTATGCTATTTTTCTTTTGTTCATCTTTATAACGTCAAATATACCTATATTTCTACCGTAGGCTTAGCAGCATTTAACTATATCTCTGTCAATCAGCTATTTTTAAACATTGAGAAAACCAGAGCCATACAGAAACTCCTACATTCTTTCTCTTTCCAATTTTAGCCATTTTATATCATTTCTACATTGCTAAGATTTACAATTTTTACATTTTTTTTCTGTAACCATAATTACCATATTTATTTCAGACTTTAGTCAAACAATTCACGTGCTCAATTCTCAATGCTGGAATTTTGCCATAATAACTTAATTCACTAATTGGTTGGCTGAGGTTCATTCTCTGATAGTTTCCTGAAGATTAACTTGTAGGAAAAATGTTCCTTGGGCACTCCCATGTTTGTTTTTAACTCTGACTTTGTACTTCCACTATTGTTTGGCTGTGCTTGAAATTCTTGGACCATTTTCCTTTCCCTGAGGACTCTGGCCATTGCTCTGAGGTGGCCTAGGCTTGAAGAATGTATGTATAGCTGAATCCTGCCTTTCTCTTTCTTTATAGGAAGGGTAACATTTTATGTAACTGTTCAAATTACTGTTTTTAAGTAAATTCATGAAGATATTTTACTGTTGCTTGTTTTGTGTCATTTTACCCTCCTACATATACAGGGTTTATTTTAAATGTAAAGATTCCAGTAGCTCTTTACATCTGGAGATTGTTTTCTCATGGTTTATGAAATCGTGTTTTTGTTTCATTGTTCTAGTTCTTTCCTTGGACACACATGTATATTTGAGTTCCATTTTCCCCATTATTTTCATATTTTCTCATAATGCTTTTCCAAGATCAAAATATAACTTGTATACCGTAAAACCTACCCTTTTACATTGTACAGTGAATTTTAGTATATTGACAAAGTTGTGTGACCATCACCACTCCCTAGTTCTAATTTCGTCACCCGCAAAATAAACTCCATACACGTTAGCACTCATCTCTCCTCACCTCTTCCACCCAGACCTTCGTACCTACAAATCTACCCTCTGGCTCGATGGATTTGCTTATTGTGGACATTATAAACAAGGAATCATACAATATATGAACTTCTGTGTCTAGCTTCTTTTACTTATCATAATGTTTTAAAGGTTCTTCTATATGGTTAGATGTATTTGTACTTTCTTCCTTTTTATGGCTGAATGTTACTCTATTTATGGATGGACATACCAGTTTGTTTATTCACTCATCAGTTGACACACATTTGGGCTGTTTACACTTTTTGATTATGAAAACACTACTATGAACACGCATGTACACTTTTTTGTGCAAACATATGTTTTCATTTCTCTTGGTCACATACCTAGGAATAGAATTGCTGGATCATATGATAACCCTGTGTGAAGTGGTATCTCATTATAGTTTTGATTTGCATTTCCCTAAAGACTAATGATGTTGACCATCTTTTCACATGCTTATTGGCCATTTTTGTATTGTTTTTGGAGAAATTTCTATTTAAATTCTTTATACACCTTTAATTGGGTTGTCTTTTTTTATTGCTGAGTTGTAGCGTCCTTTATATTTTTGGTTACTAAGATTTGCAAATATATTCTCCCATTTTGTAGGTTGTCTTTTTACTTTGTTGATAATATCCTTTGAAGCACAAAAGATTTATTTTAATAAAGTCCAATTTATCTTTAAAATACTTTCTTGTTGCTAGTGGTTTTGGTGTCACATGTAAGAGATCATTGCATGATGAAGATTTATACCTGTGCTTCTTCTAAGAGCTGTGTGTCTTCTCAGGTCTTTCCTGGGCATGTGCTCTTATACACACAGCCTTCTAGCCTCCCAGGGACATAGCAAAGCTTTTCAAACATCTATAGACCCCTCTTTCCCCAGCTTTTCCTTTTAAGCTTTTTGGTGTTACTCTATTTTCCCCCCAACTATTATTCACTGCCTCTGGAGGCTGCAATATTAAACAATTGCTTCTGATTCTTTTTGTCAAACAACTCCAAGGAGACTACTTCACACTGGGTGAGGTCCTGCAGGTCAAGCTCTGAATCAGATCAGCAGCCTTGGAAGTAGCGTCCTCCAGAGAACCTTCAGACAATTAAAATAATCCCAACTCTTTGGAAATTCAGCTTTGAAGGAGCTCAAAGCCTGTTGTATCTTCTCTAGTCACTGCAAGGTTGATGGTTTTCCCCATGATGGCAGGTGTTTTCAGGGCTCGTATGGAACCAGGGAGAGGAATATGGGAAAAAACTGCCACAAGTTCACATTCTTACCAACATTCAGTCTTTTTCTAAAAAAATAAATGTTCTAGAGTGTTGCAAGCCTTTGGTTAATTTCCAAAGTTCTGAAAAAGTTGATTTGACCATTTTTGTGATTTTCCCATTGCTTTCACGAAAGTGAGTATTTTTGGAACTCCCTAATCTGCCATTTTCACCTCACATCCATTGTTCCATGTAATGTGTTTGTTGCCATTTCATTTGCTTGCTTCTGTTTTTCTTCCCCTCCATGTTTCTTGCTGTTTTTGTCATTTTTACTCTCCTTTAAGCTGTAACTAATTCGGTCTTGATTACCATAATGATTTTAATTTTTTCTTCCACCTGTGTTGATTTTGTTCATCTCTTTTGTTAAATCTCTTAGCATCCTCAGCTCTTTTATCTGCTTTTTGATGCTGCTATGGAGGATATATTTTCTTTTCTTTCTTTTTCCTTTCCTTTCCTCTTTCTTCTTTCTTTCACTTTTATTCATGTCAATACATTTGGTCAAAAATTTCATATGCTCTTTGGTAACATTTTTACTGTTGTTGTATACTCTTAGACTACAATTTGTTTACAATACTCCTTTATTTCTTGTAGAATATTTCAGGTGTTCTGAGCTTGTTCCTTTATATATTCTTACTCACTTTTGAACAAAGTAAGTTATTTCTAAACAAGTTTTTTTGGTTCATTTTTGGGGGCTTTTGGGCAAGAGTTTCATGTGTGAGTTGTGTGCTCTGGGCAAACAGGAATTCTCTTTTATTCACCAGGTTTCGTATATGTGTGTGTGAGTCCTTAAAGCCATATTCTCCAACTTAAAATTGTCCCTGCGGTGCTGTTTGTGATACAAAGTATCTCTCCTCCACCCATGTTGTACCAACATATTGTTCTTTCAAAATATGGCCTTTCCGAGTGATCTTTCATTTGTCTGTCTCTGCTTTTTGAGACTCTGCACTAAAGATCAGGGACCTAATCTTTATCAGCCTCACGTCTATGACAGTTATTATTACAGTCAATATTTGCTGGTCTTGGACCCCAGGCTGCAACATTTCCCAGGCACAGAGGTGATCAGTTGACTTTTTCTGAAATTCCTGGCACTCCTCTGAGTGTCCCCATGCACTTCTATTTCATCTTCACTAGTTTTTACTTCTTACCTTTCTTTCCTCGTTTTTTGTGGTCCCTGTGTTAAAAAGTCTCTTAATTTTACTGGAGACTGCTTATTCAGTTCTGTTGTTTCTCTGTCTTGTTTACCTTAGACAAATTCCAGGAGGACTATTGTCAGAGCATGACTTTATGTTGCCACATTAAAACTGGCATTTCCATTCCCAGCTCATCTTAACTTCATATACAACCAGAACAAGGATAATTAATTTTAGAATTTACAATAAACATATGCATTTGCAATAAACATATGCAATATCATCACACTAGAATGCGTGCTTAGAATGTGGTTCACCACAGGATTAATTAATTGGAATTATCTGCTTAAAATATTTTGCTAGGTCCCTCAGGACCAATGATAATTATTTATATAACATCTTTTCCAGGATAGACGTTAAGGTTGCAATTAGACATTAAGTGGTTTACATGAAGATGAAACATATAAATCTAAGCTTATAGCACAATTTGGCTTTGGATTTATAAATTTATAAATTCAGAAAGCAGGTGTTGAATTTTCACCTTTAACACAATCTGCGTAACTTGGAAGAATTTTCTGAACTTTAAATCTCACTTCTCTAATCTTCAGGATAGGAATAATTAAAAACAAACCCCCAAACTATCATTTGGGTTTATTGTAATGATGTAATGAAATAATGTACATAAAGCTTCCAACACAGTGGCTGGCATGTAATAAATACTTCATGCATGTTAGTTGATTTATAGTTAGCTATTTTAATATATGTAGAACATACATAATAAGAGCATGTTCTAACCAAGTGGATTAATTAGCTAAAGAGATTTTTAGGTATAAAGTTTTCTATTTTTTTAATGGAAATATTTTTTAAATGTCATAAAATATTCTGAATATTTGAAGGAAGGCAATAGTGCTTTATTTCTTACAGAGGCATTGCTCATATATCCTTTGATCTCCATAGCAACCCAATGAGGTACGCAGATAGATGGGAAGAGAAATAGTAGGAATACTAATATATTTCCCCATTTCTCTGTATAAAGCAGCTGGTGCTGACAAGTCTTTACCAGCATCACCTGAAGCTGGGTCAATGTGGTGAAGAGAATATTCTTGCTTTGCAGGCGGACAGACCCAGACCTGGATTTTTCAGTCGTAGCTATTAGACCTTCAGCAGGTTACCCGACACTTCACCAGTGGTAACAAGACCATCTCATCCCAAAAGTTGTTCTGGAGATTGAAAAAACTATCAGTTACTTCCCCTTATTCCTCTGTGTTTTGAGCTGTTGATGGTTCCAAGGCAAACACATTTAAGTGATTATTTTCTTTACTGCCCCTAAGGCTAGGGAAGCCATAGTTGAAGTGATCTAAGGTTAGATGGATAGTGTCAGAGAATGTTAAGAGTAGTTCAATACTTTTTAAATGTTATTGGTAATGCAGCCTGGGAGCTTCCTGAAGGGTGTTCACTGTCTCATGCCAGTCTCAAGAGCTGGGTGGTGTCTAGTGAATGCTGTGGAATTAATACACTTGTGTGTAAGGGCCAAGGTTCACTCAAGGTCATGACTAGGTTGATGAAGCACAACTCCCAGGTGCTTCTACGTAGACGTTGAGTCTGGTGGGTGGTGGGTTTCACCTCGGAATAGCTGTTGCTTACTTCTGTGTGGGCACGGGGAGGAAGGAGGGAGTTCCTGGGCTCGTTTCCTACGGCTCCCTGACTAATTACCGCAAACTGGTGGTTTAAAACAACACAGACTTATACACTTATGGTTCTAGGGGTCATAAGTCCAGAGCTAAAATCAAGAGGCTGGCAGGACTGTATTCCTTCTGGACGCTCTGGGGAAGAATGGGTTCCTTGCCCTTTCAGCTCCTAGAGGTGCCCTCATGCCTCAGCCCTGGCCACCCTTCCCTGTGTCCAAACACAGCAGCAAAGTGTTGAAGACTCACTAGGTATCATCTGCTCTCCCTCTCTGCAGTCCGCTTCCAAGCGTCAGGACCCTTGTGATCACATTAGAACCACGCGAATAATCCAGGACAATTTCCCATCTCCAGGTATTTAACTGAATCACATCTGCAAAGTCTCTTTCTGCCATTAAAGTCGCCTATTTGCAGGTCCCAGGGATCAGGATGTGAAGATCTTTAGGGGTCCTTATCCTGCCGACCACAGAGCTCGCTGGCAAAGATGAATTACCTTAGAACATAGTCTGGGCGCAAGGTTAGGGCATTTTCGGCTCAACGGCAGGTACGGCCAGCTGCCTCCCCCTGCTTCTGGGAGACCCTCATTTATTTTCCTCCAAACAAAAGCTGCCCTGATCAAGCTCTGAACTTCCTCGTGCACTTAAGAGTCTGTGTTGGTGACACCCCTCACATTCCAATGCATTTCTTCCAGTGGCCCAGATTTAGCAAATGATTTATGCTTAAAGGGAGTTTAAAGGCAGTTGGAAGCAATTACCTCCTTGGAGTACTTTTCAGGAATATAATACCTTGAAAAAAAAGAGGGGAGGGGTTCTAGGGAAAAGAATTGCCTTTTAGGGCAGAGTCCTCTGTGGCATGGTCTACCTTACTGTAATAAGCATCTCTCACTGAGTTCTGGATGGCTTGCCAATTGCCCTGTAAATTTAGCATCTTGCAGAGTGCCAATGCCCCATGGAAAATTGTCAATCAAGACAAGTTTGCCAGCTGTGCTTCTACATGCCTCCTTATCAGGTTGGCACTTCCCGGCGATTAAATATGACCATAGCCGAGGATCTCTCAGCACTGAGTGTTCAAGTAACCGGATAGGAAGCAAGCGCTTTCAGGATTCCTGGGAGAGTCTAAGACCCGGCATCAGCTTCTCTGCATGAAAAGCTGCCCAGAGCACACAGTTAAAGTACCAGGTTTTCCTTTCTGTGCATCTGCCTTAGACCCTTTCAACCTCCTTCCTACTCGTATTTCATTTCGTACGTATGTAACATCCATGTATGTATATGTGTGTTTCACTGAGTCTGCTCAGACCTGCTCACACACACACACACACACACACACACACATACACAGCCATTCTCTCTCACTTTAAAAAGCAGTGCTTTTAAGGTCTCACTCCTCTTGCTTTACATCATAAAAAAACAAGGTCAGGTTCAAGTTCCTGTGGAATGAAGCATTTCTTTTCCCCTTATGTTAGGATCAACTCCAAGAATTCAAGGAGATTGGAGTTTAAGGCAGTTAGTTTGGATGCAAATAGTAAATTCTATATGAGGCTAGTAATCATGTTTGTTTAGTGTCAGAGAATAAAGGAGCCAAGAGAAAACCAAACTGCTTTCCAGCGAGTAAGTTAACCCAACGGTTCTGCTTAGTCTATCAAGAAAGACAAACTGTCTTACTCTGATCTGTTGCTTCTTTTTGCCAAAAAGAGTTAACAATCCAATTACAATTACAAATCATCTGAAGTCAGTTTAAATGTGCTTTGCAAATGAGGTCAACACACTTTCAGTTTTGGGGGCGTTACAGGTACTCATTACATCCAGACGGCTTTGGACTATATCAACTGCTAACCTGTTTTATCTTAACCAGCCTTAAAATGATTAAAAGGAAATTTTCAAGGAATCTAAGAAAACCAAACTAAAAAAACAGAGAGTAAAATTGTGGTTACAGGGGGTTGTAGCGTGGGGCAAGAGGAGAGATGCTTTTAAGAGTACAAACTTGCAAAGGGTAGTAAGTAAGCCCTAGACATCTAGTGCACAGCATAGTGAATATAGACAACAATACTGTATTATAATCATCAAACTTGCCAAGAGAATAGACCTTAATTGTTCCCACCACAAAAGAAATGATAATTATGTAACTTGATAGAAGTACTAATTATCGCTACAGTGGTAATCGTACTATTATATATAAATGTATCAAATCAACATGGTATGCACCTTAAACTTACCCAATGTTATATGTCAAATGTATTTCAATAAAAGACAAATTGAAAAAATGTCAAGTCATTTTTTCAATTTTTCCTTCCTTCCAGCAGAATTTATTTCCCTTTTTATAAAAACCTGAAAATTACTTTTCCCCTTATGTCTTTTCTTCTTTCCCTTTCTTTTTCTTCCTTCCTTCCTTCTTTCCTTCTTTCCTTCCTCCCTCCCTTTCTTTCTTTCTCTCTTTCTTTCTTTCTCTTTCTCTTTCCCTCCCTCCCTCTCTTTCTTTCTCTACCACCTACTCCAAGACGTGCACTGTATTAGATTCTGAGAATAGAGAACTGAAGATACAACTTCAGCCTTTCAGGAGCTCCTATTCCAACTATCAGTGGAGACAAAGGTCGAAATACTAATTCAGGCTATGGTGGTTAATTTTACATGTGAACTTGACTGGATCACAGACATTTGGCTAAACATTACTTCTGAGTGTGTCTGTGCCCTGGATGAAATTGGCATTTGAATTGGTGGACTAAGTAAAAGGTTGCCCTCTCAACGTGGGTGGGCCTCGTGCAATCTGCTGAAGGCCCGAATGAAATGAAAAGACAGAGGAAGGGAGAATTCGGCCTTTACCTACTGACTGTGAAGCTGCCGTTGGTGCCCCTGGTTTTCAGGCCTTTGGACTCGAATTACACTCTGGTTTTCCTGGGTCACCAGCTCGCAGAAAGCAGACTGTGGGACTGTTCAGCCTCCATAATTGCAAGAGCCAATTCCTTATAATAAACCTCTTCACAATAAATCAAATCTATCTGTCTATCTATCTATCTATCTATCTATATCTATCTATCTATCTATCTGCCCTAGAGCAGTAGGAATAAATCAAAGACCCTCCTTATTTCTAACTTCCACCTTGAGTTTTAACCTGCACAGAACATCTTCTCATGTTGTCTTCACATCTCCAGTCTTGCTTCTCAGTGTGGAGGCTTGGCCTCTTCCGTTTCCTCCTCTGAGGGAAGCCATTCTTCAGTGTGTCCCCACCTGCCTGTTCTTTACACCTGTTCTCATGGGTCCACCCCCTCTGTCTGGACTCAGTAATCTGAGCAGAACTTTTCGAAACTTCTCTGGGACAAGACAGTTGACGGAGGGCTTTGACCTTCCAAACAAAGTCCCAGTGGGACACTTCTGCCAGCAGGAGGGGGCACACCACTTCCTTATCTCCTGGCAGGGAACAAATGGAGTAAATGCATTTACACATGTTCCCCACATGCCAGTCTGAGTATCATTGCTGATCTGCAGACACAGGACAGTTCACACACGGATTATTAAAGGAAAAATTTCCTGAATAATCTTCAGAGATTCCAAGGCTCTATGTATAAAATAAACAACAAAGACCTACAGTATAGCACAGGGAACTATATTCAATATCTTATAATAACTTATAATGGAAAAGAAACTGAAAAATCACTTTGCTGTACGCCTGAAACTAACACAGCATTGTAAAGCAGCTATTCTTCAATTTAAAAAGTATATGAAAAAATATTTTCATTCAGTATAACACTTGCTACTCTTTTCTTGCTTCCAGACAAGGACCTGAACCACTTGGCTGCATGAGAAACAAGACCTAAAACTTTCCTTTGTGAACTAATTAAAACACCTTTGCTTGGGGACCGTCTTTAATTTCACAAAGACCCAGTAGAAGCTCAGAAAGTTCAGAGTTTTTCCTGAGGTGGGAGCCTGCCCACCTTCTCTATCAGGTTATGTCATTTTCATTTCTTCCCCTCTCCAGGCGGGAGAGTCTGGAAGCTAAAAGTGTTAATAATACCACTGCCCAGATTCAACCTCCAGAAGCCAGGGAGAGGAGGTGGTGAAATGGTGATTTTCTTTATTTTAATGTAATTGAAACATTTGATGTTACTAGTTTGTTTGAACTTTTCCAGACCGTTTACAAATAAACACTTTTTCTTTGGTAATGAAACTTGGAATAATTATATATTTCATCACTGTTATGCATTATACACTGTGGGGTACCACTTTTATAGGATATAATATGAAGGATGACTCCTGGAGTTCCTGCATGTATTATATTATGTAATCATTTATTTAAACACATTCATGTAGTTAAAAATGTATATTTAAAACATAAATAAGTACCAGTGGCAACATTCCTGGGGATATTTGTTTGGCATTAACATTTAATAGTCTTCGGGGTTTTATTTCAGTTTTTGCTATTTACTCTGATTTGTTTGTGTGCTAAAACTCCAAATATTTCATAAAAGCCTTGATCATGGGCCCTACTTCAGCTATTTTCAATATTTTAAAAATTACAGAATATTCTCAAGCCAAAAGCTGCTTTGATATCTAAAGTTTGTATATTACCGAAAATAACAGCAGATATGATCATCTAGGTTGGAGAAACTCTGGAAAAGATGAAGCCACCAAGCACAGATGAATCGTTAAGGGCAGTTTATGACACGAGATTGTGTGATACCACAAGTTTTTTTAAAATGGACATAAGGGCACGGAGCACTGGGCAGAAGCTGTGTTCTGTTAACTTTCGTTAAGATGTTGCACTAGACCTTGAACTTTTCTGGTCCACATTCCCCATTTGGTAAAAGGCAGAGTTCACGTTTTAATCTCCAGTGTCTCTTTTATTCTTAGCTTCTCAGGGTCGTGGGTAGCTGTCTTGGGTGGAGAGCTTTGTAGAGATAGCCTAGAGTAGCACATGGGAGCAGGGGCAGGGGAACCCTCTCTCTGGGAAGAACGGGGATGGAGAAAGGGGTTAGGGAGGAAGGGTTGTAGATCCAAAGGAGTGGACATGTTAGGAGTCAAAGCATTGACCAGACATGGGCAGAAGTATACAGGGAGAGAAGGGACGCAGTAAATGAAATCCATTTCTGAGGTAGGAATTAAATAAGAAGAGACATGAAGGAATCAGTGTACAAGATTCAAGTTAATTCTAGAGCAGTTTTGACTTGGAGCTGAGCCCTTGAGTAACTATCTCATAGTGACTTCAGATGCAAAAGTGAAGGATTGGCACGTAAATTTCAAAGTATCTAAGAATCACAAAGACTACTTATTAATAGAGGATATTTCAGGATCCCAGGACCAGGGATTCGGATTCAGCAGACCCAGGGTTAGACTCAGGAATCTTTTCACATGACATCACATAATATTATATGTTGAGTTTAGAGAGAGGAAACTGGAGTAACCATTAGGGCTAACTTATGGGAGTATGAAATGTCCTTTGACCCAAGCTGCTGAAGTGCTACTCATGGTTGCCATCATTACCTTTAGTATTTAATGACACATACTCGATTCTGTCCATATACACATAGCTCTGTAATAGTCTCTGTACTTCTTTAAAAGATGTTAACAATGTCTAAATAAGTTAGAATGGGGAGACATTTCATAAAGGTAAAGCAAAAATCAAATCATTATTTTAATATCCTTTGACAAAGTCTCACATATCAAAATGACATTATTCTCTCAAACTTTGTAACTAAATTAGCATGAACCAGTGTCACTGAGACACCTGTAAATACTCCTCACTGTTTCAATACCATTCTTCATCTTGTTCTTAGAATGCATTGTCACTGCAGCATTTACTAAAGCGTTGCCATACTCATGTGTATCTCTGCAATGACTTTATTTTTACAAAATAGTTATTTCTGGAATTAAAATCATGTGAAATAAAGTAAGAGATAACCTCAAATGACTTCAGAATTCAGCTGGTCCAATTTAGCAATTATGAGTTGATATCTAACAGTATGGGGGAAAGATGTGCTAAACACAAAACAAAACAAAAAACACTGCTGGGCTCAAGTGCCCTCCCTCTTATCCTCTAGCCCAGAGAGTGAACCATAAAAGTATCACTTCCACCGATGACTTGAAGAATGCAAGGGTGGTGATCCCTGTCACATCCTATTCAATTTCCTGTACGTCTCCTGCAAAAGTCAGGTGAGTCCTGGTGAAAGACTGAACAGTTGCCGTAGTCGAAGCCACTGCAGGAACACGCGGTGTCACTGAGGGAGCCTCTGATTTGTGCTACTGATCTGGCCATCTTCTCGGTACTCATTACCAATGGTAACGTTGATCAAGCGCAGTTTTCACCTGAGAAGGGTAAACATTCTGTTACAATAGACTGAAAGTATGTCGATCATTCTGACATCCACAGGAAGCCCTGCTGGTTCACGGACATTTTGCTAAATGGTCATGGTGAGCAGGAAGTGTTAAGTCCTGTGAACGCCTCAGAAAGCATGCAAGTCAACAAATAAACCCCACTAAGATGCAAACACTTCATTAGTGAAGATTAGAAGTCCGAAGATCTTAGGCAATTTAGGAAAACCTCCTGAGGCAAGGGATGGCAAATCACAGCCCACAGGCAAGACTTATTTGGTGAATAAAGTTTTATTGGAACACAGCCATGCTCATTAACACATTATCTATGGCTCTTTTCAAGCTGTAAGAGCAGAGTTAAATAGTCGTGGCAGAGAACACATAGCCCACAATAGTAAAATATGTACTATGTGGTCCTGTAAGAAAAAAACTTGCTGGACCTTCCTGTAAGATAAATGACAGCTAGTTGTACCTGACATCCGCGTTGGTATGAAAAATTCAAAGCATTTAGAGAGCCTCTTTGGAATTTAGAGGTAGCATACAATGCATTTGGAAACATGGCTATGATTCGTTTGTCAGAAGATATAAAAAGATTCAAGTTTTAGGAGGAGCTCAAAACAAGAATGGGTCCTATAGCAGGTCTGGGTTGCAACGCAAACTCTTCTGACCCTTGGGTCATGAGAGTAGGCAGAAGACCCAAAGGTAAATCTAGAAATTCACCTTTGATGGATAGTGGTGCTTTGTGCAGCTCTGATAGAACAATGAGCGGGAGTTCTGGAGCTTTTTCAAAAGTAGCTGCTGCCACGAAACCCGTGGAGACTGAAACATGGCCGGGTAACCCAAGGAGATGTGCAGGTGGAGCTAACCCTCATGAACTGGATATTATCAGATCCAACGATCCATAAACTTGAGTAGGTGCGGCGATAATCCAGCACATGATGGATTAGGAACATTGGTGTCAGGTCCATGTGGATCTAGTGCTACGTTTCCTCTGATGTACTTTCAAATCATAACCATAGCAACAGACAACTATCAACTGTATTTCCATATACAGGAAATGAACAATCTGAAAATGAAATTAAGTAAACAATTTGGGGACGGGGCCACAGAAAATAACAAGCACGTCTTATAATAACTGTGAGGAGAAAAGAATACATTACTCTCAAAATCCTTTGGACAAAAAAATAAATTCCTTGAGTAAGAAGCGTTTGCAGATGCTTTTTTTGTTGTGGTTGTGCTTTGTTAGCTCTACTGAAAGCTGAGAAAATTCACACGATGCCTATAAAAGAGCTGAGAAACGAGAAACGGCTTTCTTTGAAATAAAATTTAGTTGTCAAAATTTAGACATGTTGAGTGGAAGGCATGTTTATTTGGACATTTGCCAGGAAAGAAGAAACACTGCTAAGGTGAAATGGTTGAGCATTGATTTTTCAAATCCAGGCACTTTTTGAGTAAAAAAATTTAAAGATAATATTAACAGATAATTGGGAATCAATAGTTATATCACTTGTTTCCAATTACATCTTGCAAAAATGGTGTTCCAAATCATGTCCTAAAAAAATGTATTTTCAAATCCAGTTAAAAGGTAGAGATACTTCTGCTGTAATTCACTCATGATTTCAAATTCATTGTAAACAGAGAAAACATTTCTCTCCTAAGGACTAAATAATTCCAAACTAATGAGGCAATATTCTTTGTATCTCAAATTATACATGTTTTAAATTTTACTTTATTTAAATGTATTTACTTTTATAGGTTTGTTGAAGAATAACTGGCATACAATATACTGCACGTACTTAAGATGAACAATTTGATGACCACTGACATGTCTATTTGTCATTGAAACCATCACTTCGATCAGGTGAATGAAGGTAACCATCAGGTAACCATTTCTGTCACCATAGATTAACTTGCATTTTCTCAGTTTATGAACATGGGATCATAAAATATGTACTCTTTTTAGGGGGAGGGGACCTGGGTTTTTTCACTCATCATCATTAACTTAAGATGTGTCCATATTGTTGAGTGAATCCATAATTCATTCTATTTTATTGCTGAGTGATATTCTTTTGTATGAATTCACTGCAGTTTGTTTATTCATTCAGCTGCTGGTGGGCCCCTGAGTTGTTTTCAATTTGGGGCTGTAGCTCTTATAAATAAAGCTGCTATGAACATTTCTGTACAAATGTATTTTCCATTCTTTTGGATAAATACCCAGGAGCAGAATGGCTGGATCATGTGGTAGGTGACTAACTTTTTAAAGAAATTTCTAAATTGGTTTCCAAAGTGTCTGTAACCTTTTGCATCCCCACCAGCTCTGTGTGAGATAGCCCCTTCCTCATTTGTATGGTCAGACTTTGAACACTGGCCCTTCTAGTGAGTATGAAGTTGTATCACGTTTTGGTTTTCATTTGTATCATGACTAAGGATGATCAACATCTTTTCATGTGCTTATTTGTCATCCATATATCTTTTAAACTCTAGTGTTATTCATATATTTTGTGTATTTTCATGGGTTGTTTATTTTTCATTGAAATTTGAGAGGATATATATATGTGTATACATATATGTTTTTCTGAATACAAATCTTTAATAAGATATATCTGTTACAAATTTTTTTTTCAGTCCATGGCTTTTCTTTTCATTCTCTTAAGTGTCTTTTAAAGAGTAGAAGTTCCTAAGTGTAATGAAGTCCCATTTATCCGTTGTTTTATTTTGTGGGTTGTGTCTTGGTGTACTTTCTAAAAAAAATGTGCCAACTCCAGGTCATACATAATTTATCCCATATTTTCTTGTGAAAAGCTTTATAGTTCTTGGTTTTGCATTTTGTTCTATGATGATATTCTGGACATCAGTAATTAAAAGGATGTTTTGGCAAAATAGTCAAGTTTTCCTGACCTTTGATTTAATTTAAGATACTTCTGGAAGTGACTGGTAAATGCTGCCTATTACAGGCTTGGTTTTAGAAATAATGACCCTTAGATAGTGTAGCACTGGGTTTGGTTTGTTGTTCTTATTTTTTTAATAAATAAAATAAAGCAACCTAAAACATACTTAACTGCTTTAGGTTGCTGTGAATATAACTGAACTAGTCAGGCAAAAGCTTGCTAGGCTTATGAAAATAAACATTCTACTGTCGCTCTCGAAAAATAGATGTCTGAAAATGACACGTAGAAGGAAAAATAATTCCAAGAAAGGCAATCAAAATTACATCAATATCAATATCATAGACGCTTCTATGATTTAATTAAAACAGAGCTAATCTATTTTATTCAGTTATACCGAATATTAAAGGGACCATAATGATCCAAGTTCTACCAAATAACTTCTTATTAACTTATTCATTTCTAAAATTTTACTTAATGTAGTAGTAATGTACTCTTTTTAAAATGAAATAGTCCACAGAGGAAAAAAAAAAAAAAGGTCACCCTCTATTATATTCTAGGTGCAAATATGGACTTGGGGTAAAAAAAATCATCTAACATGGAAAGAAAGAGACTGAATGATGTAAATGAAAATATAAAACCCAAATCGAGACCAAGGGACTTAAGTTTCACAAAATTCATAATTTTATGAAATGTGATACTACATGGAATTGTGCTGGTTAATCAGACCAATTTTTTCTTTAGCTTTATTTTTTAAATTATCCTTTAATTGCCTTAGTAGAAGGCATTTCATATCGTTATGAAGTTAATTAACTTTTAGTATCACGTAATTCAAAAATAGATGGTATTCTTTGCTCGCAGGAATGTATTCCACGTAGTTGGAAAAATAGTAAAGCACAGTTCAGCCTCCACTCCTCCTTTCCAGTCCACATAGGGGCTTATTTTGGGGGTTTCTGGTTTATCAACTCCTATTAAAAAACCAAAGGTATCAACAGTATCCTGTATGGTGGTGACTGGGGCCGTCTCTGGCGTCATTTTCATCCTAGAAAGCATCAGAGCCTTCAGATCCAAGCACATCAGGCCTGTGCTTCCCTTGGCACTCAGCCATCGTCACTCTGGAAGAGAAGGTCGTCCAGCTTGTTTCATTTAGGCCTTGAGGAAACAACGTGTTCGCCTAGACGTTTTGGGCAACATGAACAATTCTCTGTGTGGTGTGGCTTGGGCCACCTTTGCCACATTGACTCAATGGTTGTAGGACCAAAGCCCCAGAACGAGGGCAAAGCACAACTGGGCATGGTGCTCAGTGGGCTCCAAACCTTGTTCCTCAGACCACAGTCACCCCTGGAGGATTATCAGTGGCGCAGACCCTCAGACCTCTACCCACATCTAACAAACCGAATCTGAATCTGCACTGCCCCAGGTCTGCCCTATAACCTGTGTGGGGTATTCTCACAGGCAAATGAATGGAAGGAGAAATTTTCTTTCTGAGACTGATCTGGCTTTATTAGGGGAGGTAGAAGCTATCTTTCTGCGAGTCTTTCAGTGAGTCAGAAGCTGCCCAGTGTCTTCAAGGACCACTGGGCAGCAGTGGGGTTACAGCCTTGGGGCGACAGCCAGCATCTGTCAGGACTGTGGCCTCTGAGCCTGCACACGCCCTCCTTCCTATGAAGCAGCCCGTTCCACGCCGCCCAAGAGAGAAAAGTGGGGTTATTTCACCAAGAAATTCTTCCCTCGCTAGCAAAATGAACACAGTAACAGCTATCACTTTAGTTTTTGTACATGCCCGAGAAAATGTGAATTAAAACTGAATGAACTTAACTTAGGAGAGTAATTGTTTCATATAAATAAAAACCATGCTTACAGGGTGATATGTAAGCACACCTTCTGCAGTTTCATGTGTTAATTTTTCATCTTTGGGGCACAGTCTTTTTAAAATAATGATCAGCTTTTGAAGTAGATTCTGATGCTTCGCCAGCAGGTTTTTGTTTTCCGGTTTCCAAAAGATTTGTGTCATCACTACTGTCTCATGCTGGATAATAATGGTGAAAACATATCTTGTGCAGGTTATACACAAATCATCAATATTTTGAGTATTCTAACTAATATCTAATTTCTCACTAATATACACTTGAATTTTTGAGCTCTCCAATCGCATCTTTTCATCCTTTAAAAGAGTTATCAAACAATAAGTGAAATAAATACAAAGTTATAGATTTTTAGAAGAATTGAAAAAAACTGCTGTACCAAGAGTGTTTACTTTCCATCTTTTCTATGACAGGACTACTCAACTTCTTTTACACACGTTATTTTATGCGCCTGTAAACCATAATTCCCAAGGATTCCCATTGCCCGTCCCCCACCCCACTAGTGCCCTGGCACTTCATGCAGGCCGAGGCACAGCCCATGGAGCTGGAAGGGAACAGCCAGGGTCATTGGCATCTCACTTGTCTCCTGCCTGCCACAAATGCCAGAAGAAGCAAACCGTCTCTGCACACTACTTCCAACTGCTTACCATTTAATCAGCAAATGGAGCGGATGGGAAGGGTTAGCAAAAGACAGATGAATGATCATTGTTTGTATTTCAGAATTAACCACATATTGAAATGAGATCTCTGACTCCTGTACCTGAAATTCATATACTTCTACATGAGATCGGCAGAATGATAATACAAAATGGAGGTAATATATGAAACTAGCCTAGCTTTGACTATAATCATTATTAATAATATTATAAATATTATCATCCAGGAAGTGCTAGGCTGGGCATGATTCCAGAGCAGTATGTGTAACATGGGGGCTATCTCAAGGAAGCACGGGAAACTGTCACCCTACTGACACTAAGTCATGGCTGATTTTGGTCCAGTTACTGGTCCCTAGCACAAATCCTAAGCCCAGGTGATCTGACCTCAACTTAAACCACTTTCAGCTACCAAAGCAGCCCATTAAAATACAGGGGGTCCTTGAAACTCAGGGTGTTCCTGTCTCCTTCTTCCTTCACTGCGTCTTGGAAACCTTCTGGAGCAGCTGACATTGATGGGCACTGTCCTTTGCGGCAATTAAACAGCACGTGAAGCTGTGGCTCACGTCCCTTTGACACGCGTAACCCTGGTCGTGAGTTCTTGGTGATTCATGTAAAACACTAAATATGTCTGCTGGTTTTAATTTTTAAACAAACCTATTCTGGCCAAGATTATTCTAACAGGATATAATATTTTCGTGCCATATAAGAGCTTTACAATCAATGTGGCTTCAGAAGGTAGACAGAATGTCCCATTTCTCATGAATGATATAAATAAATAAATGATATATATAAATAAATGATATACATAAATAAATTACCTACCTCAAATAAATAGAAAACTATTTCAAGAAAAGAAGGATTGCCACCTCCTTTCCAAAACTGTGAGTGCCGGTGTTAGTAATACATATTGGTCAATGGACTCTGATACTTTGTCATAATTGGTCATTGCTTTACTTTGCATTTCTTTACAGATAAGCTAAGTTGAACAGCTTTTTATTTTGGTTTACGGACCCCTTTGAAATGGCATCTTAGTATTTTCAATAATTAATTTGTAACAAGTTTTTTTTTATTATTAAGGAAATCAAAACGTATCATCTATGTTTTGTAAAATGATTTTTCTCCAGTGTTTTCTTCTTTGTCTAGATATCTTTATAGTCGGCAGAAGGCTAACATTTAGGTGTTCTACATGGAGATTCTTTGTTGTGATTTTGAGTTTATATTTTAATGGACCACTCTTCCCCTCATATTAGAAATAGTCAAGAAAACTTTATATTTTCTTATCTTTGTGTCTTCAAGTTGTTACATTGCAATCTTTGATTAATTTGGAATATTTTCTCCCCCTTTAAGGGGAAAAAGTCTAGTTATTTTCTCCAATTTATTTGCAGAGCATGTTTATATTTAATATAACTTAATATGTTAAATTTATATTTAATATAATTATAAATATAACAATTTATTTAATAAACCATAGATATTTAAAGTGTACCTTCATCATCTGACAAATTCCTACATGTATGTGTGTCTATTTTCAGATGCTCAAGGATGTTGTGCCATTTATGGGCCTGGCCCTGGACCATTATCGAGACCGCTACCGTTGAAGTCTGTACGATTTTGCCTTTTTTGTGTCAGCACCAGCCTCATTCTCCTTCACTCTCATTTCTCTTCTTTTGTAAACGAGTAACTTTCATATTATTTTATTAAGGCTTTCTCTCTCATAAAAATCCTATAGGAATTGCACTGTATTTTTATAAATCAGTTGGGGAAAAATGTGACATTTTACAATATCAGGTCTTTGTATTTGAAAACAAGATAAGTCTTTCCATTTATGAAAATTTCATTTATGGTCCACAAAGGGGTTTCAAAGTTTCCTAAGTTTTAGGGACTCTAAACTTGATTGTTAAGGTTTTTCAAGATTTCTGTTTTATGTGATGGTACAATAAATTACATATTTTCTTCCATTATATTTTCTAATCAGTTATTGATTTTATAAAGAAAAACCTTATATCTATATATTAACTTTGTGATCAGTCAACTTACTCAAATGTCTTCTTATTTCAAATTTTTGGTTGCTATTTCAAATTTGCTAGTCATAGTATGTCATCAATTAAAAATATTACTTTTAATTTTATTAAAAGAAACTTCCTTATATTAATGTTGAAATCATTAGTAAAAATTACAGCTTAAAGTCTCAATTTCCAAAGCTAAAATTTAGTCCAACAAACTATCACAAAGACTAAAATGTGTGAGTGTGTTTGTGTACGTGTGTGTTTGTGTACGTGTGTGTTTGTATGCATGTGGGGACAAAGGTTAAGCAATTCCGTAACTGCTTTAATACCTAAAAACAATAAGCAACATTACAAGTGATTCTTAAATAGAAAGGGTGTGAGGAAGTTTGAAAATTCTCCTGATTTCTGTGCTAAGTGGAGGTCTCCGTATTCAAAGCAGTGGGGCTTAGGCATGTAAGTGTCTTAATGGATACAGAGCTCCTGTTACCTTTTTGGGATATCAAACCACCTGGTGGTTTTAAAACATAAGGAACAAAGTTCATTGACACTCTTATCTAGAGATGGGGTCTGTGTTCCCTTCCTGGAATCTGGGCTCTGTGACGGCTTGAGTAAGAGGATACAGCAAAGTGTCACTGTGCGTATTTCCAAGGCCAAGGTTAAAGAAGCTGGTAGCTGCTACCTGCTGTCTCTTGGTGTGTCAACTCTTGTGACTTAGCCCAGATCGCACAGAGAGGCCACATGAAGAAAGGGCTCCAGCAGCCAGGCCCAGCAGATGGACGTGGACCCCTGTCTGATGGGAGTAAGGAGGGCTTCAAGGAGACTCCATCCTCAGATGCAAAAATGTGAGGACCCTGACTGAGCCCAGGCAACCCCCAGGAACATGAGACGCAAGGATAAAATGATTATTGTTCAAAGCCCCTAGGTCTGGGGGGGGTGATCTGTTAATCATCAAGAAATAACAGGGAAAAGTTAGTGCCTGTAATAGGGGTGCTGCTGTAACAAAAACCTAACACATGTGGCGTTCACCTTGGGATTCAGAGTGGGCAGACTCGGTGACAGTCTTGAGAGACTATTAGCCTGAGTCCAGATGGCCTGGAGAAGGCTGTCTGTAATGGCTAACGAAGAGTAAGAAAATGTGTTTTTGCAAGAAGAGGGAAAGGGTCCCCTTGTCACGTAGTGTTGGGAAGTTTGTCAACGCTCTCACCTGCAACGGTGTGGAAAGCAGGAAATACCCCTAAGAAGGTCAATGATTTAGCTCTGCAGAATATTGTAAAAACAGCACCTGGTTTCTTCTAGGTGCCTGTCGTAAAATTAGGGAGAAGAGAGATGAGCTAAAAAAGGAAATTTTAGGCTTCGAGCAAAATTAAAGATCTTTTAAAGGATTCAGGATTTGAAGGGTTCAAAGATAGGGCTCTTTTGTTATTCCCAGTCTATCCAAACAGCAAAACAAATCTCATATTAAGAAATTGCTTTGGGAAAAAAATAAAACAGAAGGTGAGTCTATAAGACCCCTTTTTAAACCTCAGAGAGATTTAAGGCGGCACCTGATCAAAGCTTTCAGAAAGACAAAGGCCTCTGAAGGACCTCATGTGTGTGCCTCGTGATCTTCTGTTTAAAAATACACTTGTAAACATGTTGGGAGGAGCTTTACAGGAGCTCAAAGTAGAGAAGGCACATCTCAAAGCGATTTGTCCTTGGACTTTTGTTCTATTGGCATAAACCCCAATGCAATTAATAGAAAATTCACATAATTTCTAAGAGAATTGTTCTCATGGAAACTCCACTGCCTGGAACTTAAAAGCACAGGGAAGGTGCAAAGTGCAAAGAGGCCTTTGGAGCCCCAGCTGTTGGTGGTCAGGAAGCAGGATGTGACTCCCAGAGAGAGACAGAAACAGAGAGAGCTAGAGCCTAAGAAAGTCACATCATGCAGTCCTGGGCCCTAATCAAACACTGGTTTGATTAGGTCTTTGAACTAATCAAGCTGGAGGTCCTTGAGCTCCGGGCATGTTTTCAGTGAGGTGGTCCTATGAAGCCTCCAGAAATAGCAATTATAAAAGTGGATTTAAGAAAACATTTAAAGATGCTGGAGAGCATCCAAGAGAAAAAAAGAAAAAAAGAAAAAAAGCCAAAGCAGTGTTTACTCTCAAAAGTGCACATGGAAGAAGTCAGAGCTGTGAGTTTCTGGCTTTTCGGTGTAAGGCCGCTCCCAGCGCTCAGGCCTCTGGGTGAAGAAAACTGCAGCTCACCTTTCAAAGCTGGGAAAACAGTTAACATTTAAAGAGCAAGTATTAGCAGTGAGAGACCGCGTATGGCCTGAAGCTTGAGCTTGCTCAGAGGCGCAGAGGCGTTTCCAGGGGGCCCAACAAAGAAGAGCCAGAAGCCAGGGAGAAATGCAAGGTAAAATACAGTAACATAAGGCTTGTGATTTTGCTGATTTAAAATCAACTTTACTGAGGTATAATGTAAAACAAGAATATGTTCTATTTTAAATATAGCTCATCAACTTTAACAAATGTACACAGTCTAAAACACTACCGTCGACAAGATATGCCACATTTCCGCCCCCCCAATTTCCTGTTGCTCCTTTACACTGAATGCCTCCCCTGCGCCCACAAGGTCCTGGCCAGGTCTGATCTGCTTTATGTCACCATCGCTTTGCTTTTTTCTAGATTTCACAGATATACAATCGTACACGGTTACTGTTTTTTGGGTGTGGCTTCTGTAATTTACTGTGGTCCTTTTGAGATTTATGCGTGCAGTTGACTGTGTCAGTAGTTCATTCTTTTTATTCCTGTGTGTTTGTGTGCTGACTTTTACTTACCCATTCATCAGTCTATGAGACACTGGTGTTTTTTCCAGCTTTCTCTCATTTGAATAAACATTTGGGTACAAGTCATTACATGGGTATGTTTTTTTTTGTTTTTTGTTTTTTGTTTTTTTTATAAATTTATTTGTTTATTTGTTTTTATTTTTGGCCGTATTGGGTCTTCATTGCGGTGCGCGGGTTTCTCATTGCGGTGGCTTCTCTTGTTGCGGAGCACGGGCTCTAGGCGCGAGGGCTTCAGTAGTTGTGGCGCACGGGCTTAGTTGCTCCGTGGCATGTGGGATCTTCCTGGCCCAGGGCTTGAACCCGTGTCCCCTGCATTGGCAGGCGGATTCTTAACCACTGTGCCACTAGGGAAGCCCCATGGGTATGTTTTTATATCTCTCGGGTGAGTGGCTAGGAGTGTGAATACTAGGTCACGTGGAAAGTGTAGATCTAACTTTATAAAAACACAGCAACACGAGATGAACCACTACCACCACCTACCAAACTGCTTTCTCAAGTTGCTGGACCCTCTGGAATTCTCACAAACAATATACTAGAATTCCTATTGCCCCACATTTTTGCCGACACTTGGTATTATCAGGGTTTTTTTAGTCATTGTAATAAGCATTTAATTGAATCTCACTCACTGTGGTTTTAATTTGCATTTCCCTTATGACTAATGATGTTGAATATTTTTTCATGTATTTCTTGTATATTTGTATATCTTCTATGATGATGTGTCCATTCAAACCTATTACACATTGAAAAATTTTCTTGATTTCTTTTTGGAGGGGAGAGGATAAATGTACTAAAACTAATATAGAAATAACTTCCTGCTCTAACGATAGCTATGCTTTTTGCAGTGAGTGCCTGGGCTGTATAAAAATGTTAATCTTTTTCAAATAGAAAATATAAATATGTTAAACATTTTGAGCTGAACAAAGTCACCCAGGCTCAAACTTGGGCTTGTCACACTCCATTTGTAGCTCTTCTACTGGATCCAAAGCCAATTGCCGTGGATGGTGGCCTTTATCCGCTCAGTTAATATTGTTCAGTTCACGTTGGGAAAGGGCTTGGCTTGACTTACTGCCATGTTTTCATCATCTTTGTGTAATAACGGTGGTCAATCCCCCATGTTTTGCTGCTAGGAAAGTAATTGGAGATTAAGAACAAAACTAAACAACAACCCCGCAGTACCTTCAGAGCCCTTCGTACTTTACCCTGGGAGGTGACAGTCCCCAGAGGGGAGGAGAGTCTGGAGCCCAGGGAGCTCTGGACCCTCCCATCCTCCTGGGGCAGCCGGGTCACTGCCTGGGCCGGAGCAGGAGTCCCGCAGCCACCTCCCTGGAGGAGGGGACCCGTGTGGCGTGAGGAGGGGAGAGAGGGGCTGGGGCCTGCGTGGTGGGTGAGGCCGCAGAGAGGAGGCTGGAGCTTGGTGCGTGCACAGGGCAGGTGTCCGGGTACACGGGTCCGAGCGGAGAGACTGGTGAGCAACGCACGGAGTGAGGAACGAACATTCATACGGGGCTCCTGGGCATGGCACAGAGAGAGGAGAATGCTTTTCGTTATTCTTATTTCTCTAAATTTTTCTTTTAGATTGGAGTGTAGTTGATTTACAATGTTGTGTTAGTTTCAGGTGTACAGCAAAGTGTTCAGTTATACACATACATGTATCTGTTCTTTTTCAAATTCTTTTCCCATTGAGGTTATTAGAGAATATTGAGTAGATTTCCCTGTGCTGTACATTAGTAGGTCCTTGTTGGTTATCTGTTTTATATATACTAGTGTGTATACTAGTGTGTTGGTAATTAATGTGGGTGACGAGCCAGATGAACTATTTTGTTTCTCTTTTCCTGGTCCTTAAACACTACAGCTATCAGCGTTTTCACTTGTTTCAACCAGCACCAGTATATGCTTATATATATATATATTTTCTATCTCTTTTAGTTCTTAATTTCTCCACTGAATTTAAAGTGTATACATCCCAATCCTGCCAACCATGTTTTGCTTTGACTCACTGCAGACGTGTCCTCTGACCCACAGCTGGATGGAAGTCAGCATTTCACACTGGAGCTGTTCTTTCTCTGAGGCTCTCTCCCGGTCAGCGGGTCCCCATCCGCCATCTGCCGAGGCCGGAATTCAAGCGACTTCTTCACCTCCGACCCTCAGCCAGTCACCACATCTCCCCGGCTTTACTTCTAAGCCTCCCATCGCCTGTTTTCAACCTTTCCTGTCCAGGCCCTGCCCCTCTCCCCCAGATACCTTGCCCTGGTTCTGTCCTCCTAAAATCTCCAACCTTGGACAAGTGACAATCTTTCTGTACCTCATTTTTAAAAATCTATAAGAAACAGAGACCGTTTACTCTAGTTTTCCTTGTAAGTCATGGCTGGTACGTGTTGTTTCAGCATAATTATTAAACGCCATCCCCTTCCCCTCTCAAATGGATGGTACATGGTGCTGTCACTCTAAGCGCTGATAGTTAAAGTAAAGGACTTAGGGCTGCACCAGGCAAACAACAAGCGCTCTGCAGACGTCATCTGTTACAGTCACAAGGGATTGTGACAATGTCAGCCTCTCCTGCCAGGCTTGTCCCACCTGAGGTTCTAGGAGGTGCCATCCCTGCACACATCTTGATCCACCTCCAACCTCCTCCCCCACCATCTCCCCATCCCCGTCCACACAGACACACACACACACACACACACACACACACACACACACTCAGGTAATACCGAGTCATCCTTAACCGCAGGCATCTTCTCTAGGATGGACTCCAGGGATGATTTTTATGTGCTGCCTTTGCCTGCACATCTCTTTTGGAGATCACTATGTTCCCTTTGTGTCTACTCCAGTCGATATTAGCTCCTTAAAGAGGGCGATTGTGCTTTGTTTCCTTTGGGGGCCCATGGCCTTGTATGAGTGCTGGCCACAGGGCAGACCCTCCAGACCTGGTGATGAACTCGCCCCAAAGTTTGTCCTCAGTGCTGAGAAAGCAGTCAGCACCTCCCCTGAGCACAGGGGCAGCACGTGTGGGATTCTTCCCCATCCCCTTCCTCTGACTGGGAGTTTCCCTAGCAACCCATCTTTATGCGGTCCTCTAACTTCCCTGTTCCACCTCAGAACGTCTAATTTATTTTCAAAGACTTGGCTTCATGGCTAAAAACTGCAGGAGTCTGCCAATTTTAGACTCTCAAATTTGCAAGAGCCACCTAAAAAGGGCCAGTTTGTTTCTATTTTTTCATTTTAAAATACACTAAAACACAATCTGAAACAGAAGCTAGAATGGTCTCTTTAAAGAGTGTGTACCACTTAATGGGAATGAATGTGTTCTTTTAATTGAGATTGCATGAGTTCACTGGGGGCCTGAAGGTGAGGGTGGGAAGCAAGAAAAAGAACTGCTCTAGCTGACGTGAGCTTTATTTCCTATTGTGACAGAGACAGTCTCTCGCCTTTAATTTTTCTGTCTAATACAATGTGCTCTGAGCTCCCCTATCCTGCTGATCTGATCGGGAATTCTGTGTCATCATTTAATTTGGAATGCCTTCTTCTTCCTGCTCAATTCCCCGTGGTCATCGGAAGGGGACCCTACCTGCTCTATAACGTTCAGGAACTTTGGTCCAAGGATGGTCGTCACGGGTGTTACACTCTTGGAGAAGGTGGCGGCCTGCTCCTGGGTCAACTCTGGGGAGAAGGGCCTTTCCCAGCTTCTTGGGCTGGTGTTTTAAATTAATCCACAGAAATTCACTTTTAAGGTTCTTGCATCTCGTGCATCCCAAAGTTGTGTGGTGGGTGGACTCTGTGATGAAAAACGCTAGCCCGCGTCATCTTCCCAATACTGGGAGAAACTGCCTCAGGTAGCTGCATGCCCCTCCTCCCTCTTCTCCCCCTAATTCTAAACTTCTTATCTTTAGGACAGTTCAGTTCTTTCTGAAAACAAGAGTTCTTCGCTCTGAAGGGGGTTATGGAAAGGAAGTTCCAGAAATCCACATCTCAAGCCTGTTATATTGAAATCTCTCCTCACCCTGGGGTTGGAGAGGGGAGAAAAGGGCCCATGGAAAGACACAATATTCATTTTTCAATTCTTTCTGATATTTCTATGTCAGGAGGGATTAGTATTGTATTGAGATACTAAATATCAGTCACATGATTACTTATTGAACACACGTGCCAGTGGTTTCCTTAAGTATTTTATTTTACTTGTATCTTATTTAAGGTACATAACAAACTAAAGAAAGTGCTTATTTTGCTGGTGAATAAACTGAGATTTTAAGAGGTAAAATTGGCAAGACATTACAGGTACTTGTCACTGGTCAATCCAGGATTTAAATCATGGCTTTCAAATTTGAAATCTTATAAATGTAAACACTATGGTACGTAGAAATCTGCTGAACTTGGAAATAAGAAATTTTTGTGTGTATGAAGTGAGTATCGAGTGGTGGGGTAATAGCACAGGCAGCCCTCCTTATGGAGTTTTTATCCACGGTTGGCTGAATCTGCGGATGTGGAGCTCGAGGGTACCGAGGGCCGGCTGTATTCACTGGACTCCACCGTTTTATGCAAGGGACTTGAGCGTCTGTGGATTTTGGCGTCCCTGGGGGTCCTGGAATCAATCCCCCATGGATACTGAGGGAGGACTGCTATGTAATTTAATGTATGTCTGTACATTCCCCAGGCAAAGGCTTTCCCTCTTTTAGTGCCTAAGACACTGAAATTTGAGAAGGGGAATTTCCATTTAAGATACACTGTTTATATGTTTCTCAGCATCTTTCCCAGAATCTTGGGCATTATAAGTGTTCAATGTTTATATACGTGCATAAACAATGTTTTTATTGAGGAAGCTTATCTTCACAAGTAAAAGTTACATTAAACGGTGGTAAAGTGATAGAATTTCAGATTACTTGGATCTCAGCAGAGACAAAGGTTTAATGGAAAGAGCACATGTTTTAAATCTCCTTCTCTTGAATTCTGGCTCAGCTACTAGGGAACCACATCCAAATTACTCTGTAGTTCTGAATTAAATTTCCAGCTCTGTGAAATGGAATAAATAATTCTTGTCTATTAAGTGTTGCGAGGATTTAATGCTCAGTCTGTGTAAGCTGGATGTATGGCCAGGGTCTGGGGAGCTGCTTTTATCTTTTCTGTTCCTCCTGTCTTCCCACCTATTGTGCTCACAGGCAATCACATCTGGCCACTTGTAATCAAGGAAATTCACAAAATAATCTGGGCCTTCATGTAGCTTTTCAAGGTGCCTGCATCTTCTAATAACAACTGTCAGTACGTGAATTCTACCTGCCCTTAGCCAATCCCCAATCACTTACGACTGAAGGCACTTAGGTTAGATTCTGGGAGGAATTCCAAGAAAACTGCAGGCCAGGGTCCTGCTGTCTGATGGCAAATCACCTGATGGCTGAAGGAGGGTAATTTATTTCAATAGCAAAAAGTACATAAGAGAAGTGGATGGAGTTGAAGCTAGTTGCCTATAAAGTGCCAAAATAGCTCACAGCACAGAGAGAAAAGAGTCCCATTTGAAGTTTCACTCATGGTTTTGTGGGAAAGACGGCCTTCCAGCTGGGTCTTGTCATGAGGGAGAGGTCAGAAAGAAAGTTATAAAAAAAAATGTAAACCGTATAAAGGATAAATATATCTGTTATTGCTGAGCTAAAATATTCTCTATAAAAATCAACTTTAAAAGACCAGGTAATTGCCAGAAGTTAACCTCTGAACCCACACGTTTCACATTATCCCGTTCCACACTGAATCCTCTTCCAGTCGTCAGAGATTCTGCCTGCAGTGGGTTTATTGGGCATATGATCTAGACTCGTCCACCACCCCAACCTAGACCCACAGGCCTGAAAACACCCTCTGTGACACGTACATACATCCTGTGGGAGTAAAAGTAATCAGGCTAAATTTCCTTGAAGCCAATACTGACGTCGAGTTTTCTAGACGCAGGGTGTGTGGGAGGGACTGGAAAGAGTAAAGAAGCAGGATGGGAAAGAACAGTGGCCCCAGCATAGACGTGGCTCCAGCACAGACGTGTCCCCAGCACAGACGTGGCCCCAGCACAGACGTGGCCCCAGCAGAGTCTGCCTTGTCCTGAGGCCGGTGCACCAGGTCAGAGCGGGTTGGGCGCATAATATAATGTACTGTGATGTGAATAATATGCAGATCCCACCTTGAGCAAAGTGGGTCGGACTTGGAACCACAGCTGCATCAGCTGTGAGCCCCGGGGTGCGAGGGGGCCTCTGACGTAGGCGCCCAGGTTTTGGGGGCGGGTGGGCTCCCTTCAGCAGCGGCGACTCTCCAAGGAGGGCGGTGGCCCGATCCGCAGCAGCCCGGCCACGCGGGCGCAGGAGGGGTCTGGACGGATTCCAGCAGCCCCCGTCGCGGTCCCCTCCTCCAGCCTCTCGGGCCCACCTGCTCCTCACGTTAGGTTCACTCTCTCCAGGGGGAACCCGCGCAGGATTTCAGGGCACAGAGGCCAGGCCCTCCCAGGAAGAAAGTCTGGGGCATCCCCTGCCTTCACCCCAGGTTTCTCTTCTTCCATCTGAGCCGCACCCTCATCCTGGAGGGTCGGAGCCTCTGACGAACATGCACTTGCTGGCTGGGGTCGCTGCACTTGCCCAGTGAAAACAGGGCCCGGGAGGACCCAGAGATGCCAGAGTGCACAAGTCCTCTGCCTTCTTGCGAGTGGCTGTGAGTGGCTGCCCCCCTCAGTGTGGAAGGAGAGGCATGAAATCAGCGCATCACCCAGTGGCCTTTGGTCTCCTCTGCTAATTTACTCTGGAAAACCTA
Organism: Balaenoptera ricei; assembly: GCF_028023285.1. Lineage (NCBI taxonomy): Eukaryota > Metazoa > Chordata > Mammalia > Artiodactyla > Balaenopteridae > Balaenoptera > Balaenoptera ricei. Next base: position 81,936,960 of record NC_082655.1, on the reverse strand, counting down.
TGCCATCCAGTGTCTGAACAGCAATAGATTGTGATGATTTACTGTCACCTGCCCTCTTCCATCTCTAGTAGAAACTATCTCATGATTTGCTGTGTTTTCTGATGAGAAAATGGTACACAGTTCATTAAACATTTGTGGTGAGATCTTAAGACATATCAGCCTAGTATCTTAACCAAGCAGTAAATGAGATAAAAGGGACAAAATAAAACTGAAAGATAATATCACTCAGGCTGATTTCCTGATTTTACCTATTTTAGAGATTACCCATGTATCATGCCTTGTATATTTCATAGACTGTGACGGCAAAATTTAATTGCTTAAAATGCTTATAAAAATCTGCTAAAGTATTAAGTCATTTTGTTGGGGCTTCTTGACAACACATTTCCTACTGGAAAAATGTTCATGTTCTTTATATCTTTGGGGAGAAAGTTACAGTCTTGCTCTGAGAGTTTGTCCTGTGCTCTGCTCATTCCAGGGGTTAATGTAGCTCGTAGGAGGGCCAGAGAGCGTTTACATCAATGCCATTGTGGAGATAAAGTTCAACAGCAGTAAAACAGCGTGTACTGCGATCAGACAGTACAGCGCAGACAGCAGCTGCTATTTCAATTCCAGAGAATATTTAGATATTTAGTTAAATCCCTTTAACTAAATATTTATTGCTAAAAAATGCTAACCATTACCTGACAGTACAAGGTTGCCACACACCTTCGCTTTGTAAGAAATGTGATATCTGTGAAGCACCATAGAGTGTAAAATACAGAATATAAGATATTTTTAATGTCACACAACAGTGAAACATTATAGCTTCAGTAATTCAACTGTATAATGAATACTTATTGTCTACGATGTGTCACACAACTCGAATTGCTAAGATAAATGAGTAAAAAAGTAGTGTAATTGAGTGTTTATAGATGTTACTATAGAAATATATATTGTACGTATTGACGCTACAAAAACTAGATGGAACCAGGCAATTTATTTTATAAAAAGAAATAAAAACAAATGGAAGTTACCCTGATTGGAAAGAAAGCAGTAAAACTATCTCCATCTGCAGCTGCTATGATCTGGTACATGTAAAATCCCAAGGCAACCCCACACAAACAAAAACATCTACGAGAGTCAATAAGGGTGTAGGATACTCAGTCAATATACAAAACTCAGTTGTACTCTTATACACTAGCAATATGAAATTTTAATTAAGGAAATGTTTTCATTTACAATAGCCTCAAAAATAATAAGATACTTAAGATTAAATTGAACAAAACAAGTGCAAACTGTGTCCACCTAGACGCCCTTGTGCGGGGGAGGGAGTGATGTAAGGATTAGGAGCACATGCATTTTGTAGACACATGAGAAAGATGCTTACGGCTGAAGGGAAGTTATTTATTCCTCAGGGGTTTTAAGAGCAATTCGTTCATCTGAAATATAGATAGAATGTTCCTATTTGATATAAATATGTAAATTAATTAAAACGAGATGCTAATGTTCCCAATTTTCACGTGTGTACTTTTGTCTGAGAGTCTTTTAAGGTTCTACTAAGTTCCCACAGCACTCAGAAAAGAAAAAAATCACGCATGATGATTATTGGATACTTAGAACTTCCAGGTTCAAATGTGACAAAAATCACTTAAAAAATAAAAAAGACATGGTGAGGCCTTGAATTTTTTAGTTTTCTTTTGTTATTGCTTCAAATTCTAAGATCCAAACCTTGCTTCCTGATTGATAAAGGCTAAAAACAATTAAGATAGATTCTTTTAGAGCACATTATAGCATCACTGCCTCTGAATGGATTTCAAATGAAATGTCTCAAATACAGGGGTTATCTTAGTATAGACAGATGTTGATATTTCATAATATCAAGCTCTATGGTACATTTAATTCACTTTGCATGATAGTGGAAAAGTTATGACATTTCATCTGTTTTATAAATAATTTCCCACAAGCTGAGGCCCATTTATAGTAATAAATAAATATATGCATACATACATAATAAAAGCTATCTGATATTGTCTCGGAATAATACTTCCTAAAGGGCCATCTTTCAGAATAAACAGGGATTTTCCCCTTTAAGCTCTGAAAACAAAATAAGCGAAAAATCAAGTAACTCAACCATATTTAGAGAAAGTTTTCTAAAATTATTTCATAGTTCTCTGACTCCTTATGTCACAGAAAGCTTTTAAAATTTTGTCCTCATAAGAAATGTACATTATTACGTTTTGAGCATAAACGTATTAATACTTCAAGTATTATTAGAAGTAACTATCAAAACAAATACACATAGAACCAGACCAAACTCTGGTAGCACTTTTTAAATAAAGTATGTGGACTTTGCAGTCTGAATTTTTACTTTTCATAATCTTTTCCTTACTTCCAGATTTCTAACTGCATTTCTAATGGGCCAGCTGGCCCAATGGCTCAGGTGTCTGCCCTTTGGGAGCTGCAGGTGACCACCCAGCCTCCCCAAATAATGGGCTGCTCCATCCATGGCATCGGCCTGAGGAAGGTCCCAGCACTCAAAGAGCTCTTCCTTTTTTCCCCAGCTCCTGCTAATATTTTTAAATTATTGCTTCATAGAGAAACCAGCTACAGTGAAAAATGTTAACACCAAATTATCGAGTTTATGAACACGGAGTGGGGATAAAATCACTTTGGAGCGGATGTAGATATAAAAATTGGGGGGAAGACCTTAGACTTGGATTAAAAACCTAACTGCTGACTTCCCCTGCTTGGAGGGTGGTCACATGGATGAGAACTTGATATGTAATTGCTCCAAACACATAGCACAGGGCTCCAGACACAACTGGCTTTTGAAAGCAGCCCAGTGAACAGGAAGGTCATATGCTCTCAGGGGGCAGGTCTGGGAATCATCAGTGGACGTTTTAAAGGATGGAGATGTGGGCTCCAGGAAGGAAGGAAATTCTAAGGACAGATGTACGGTAACAAGTGAGTAAAACATTTGGGAAGACGTGGGAGTTGGGGACAGTAAGTGTCGAGCAAGTCTCCATGTCAGGGGGCTTGCTTCTCTTCCCGGGGATCTCTGACCAACTTTCCACCGACACCCCGTAGGGCATCGACAGAGAGAAGCCATCTCCACGTGTTTGGCGGGTACCAATGGCTTTTCTCCCAGCAGCCCTGGAGAGCATCTGTTAATAGCTAAGGAGGTGGCCCAGTAACGAGGGTTCTAGTAACACACAAACCAACAAGCAAAAACAGATGATGGAGATTCTGTTTATAAATTTATACCTAGAACATTTGCAGACAGAAAAACTGAGAATTCGCTGCAATTAAAATAAGGCAAAAGTCAAAGATGTGACCACGTTAATGCAACAGCTGTGGAACATGGGGCCTGTTTGACAAACTCTTCTCTCCAAGAGTTTCAACAGGCCCTGAATAGGATGGGGCAAGACTGACCACCTCACCGCCTATAGCATATAGACAGAGATGCATTTATACATAGTCAGTTCACCTGTGGGCTCAGGCATTTGAGACAGATCTCGTCTGGAAGACTGTGGTCTGAGCTGTGGTGTCAGATGGGCGAGTGGGGTGAGCAGGTCTCTACAGGTGGAGGCTGGATGGCCCTGCTCCCAGTCTGGGGGAAGTGGTTTTCCTCCTGGCTGGATTGGGATGGTCCTCTGCCTTCAATGTTTGTGGAGGCGAGAAGCCAGGGAAAGTGAGGAGCCAGGATGAACAGTTCTTCTCCAGCCTTTCCCAGCCCCGTGAGGTGCCGTGTAGGAGAGGATAAATGATGCTGTGTTCAAGGATTCTAGTCTCCGTGCTCCTTACAGCTTGTGTGCAAATCTTCGCACTGGAGAGGACATGGAGTTGGGGAAGAATCCAAGCTATTTCCAGAACGTTAGGAATAAACTGAAGAAATATGAGTTTCAGGGTGATTTTTTTTCTTTTCAAGTGGAAGATACATCATAGAAAATTTCCAGACAAGCTAAGCTAAGCGTTCTGACCTACTTCTTTGCAAAACACACGCACCCCGTGTAGTTAGACTGCAGGGCGCCCGGCGACCTTACAGAAGGTGCTCAGAAGCCACTTGGGAACTGATTACTTCCTGACCCAAATGAGTGCCCTGGTTCCTTTAGTCTTCGCAGAATACTTAGCCAGGCTGCTCAACAAATGAATGCGGATGGTGGCGATGCCAGGACGGGGGTTCCACGAGCTGAGTGCCCACTGATCTCCAGTCCTACACCTATTAACACCCCGCGGGCCCCAGAATTGTGCTCAGGCTTACTTATCTGTCCCCTCATCAGGAGGGTATTGAACACACTAAAGCAGGATCTAAGTGCTCATAGCCATCTGACTCAGGAGAGGATTTAAAAAGCACAAATGACATCACTGGAGAACAGTTATGGGCGAAGCCTGTGTCACCACGTAAAAGGTAAGTGGAGGTTCAGGGCAGGGAGAGGCCCTGCGGGCTGGGCGCCCGGAGCCCTTGCAGGCACTGGAGACCCTCCCTGGGTCAGCCTCCCCTGATTCTCACGCCCCAGGGACTGGCCCACGCTTCTCCACAGTAAGCAGATTCTACTGCCCAGTGGATTTGTTCTGGTTAACCTGCCGTGAAGATCTGGGCCACTGAATTCTTTTCTTTCATTGCGTCCTTTACCCCTTCAAGTGCTCTACCAGGTCAGTAGAGAAGAGGGTCCACTGAAGAGGGTCCAGTGAGGGCCCCAGGCTCAGACAGATCCCCCCACTGGTGTCAGCCGGACAGAGAGGCCCAGGTCTGCCCGCCCCAGTCCCACCCTGCCTTCTCTCAAAGCCTCTAATCATCTGTTTCCTTTGGGCCTGAATCAAGTCCTTGCTCATCTAAGGAGCCTTTTCTACAACTGCTGATGAGGGTGCAGCCGACTTTGTCTCCAGGCTCTAAACTTTCCTGCTGGGAGGTCTTGGATAATCACTATCCTATTCTGAGATGCCGTTTGTCACTATAAAATAGTGACATAAAATAGGTAAATGAAGAAAAAATAAAGAACCCAGTCATTGTTAAATGGATACCTTGTCACAGTGAAAAATAAAGGTGGAATCACAATTGTAAAATCCACGTCCCATTTTGCATTTCCAAAGTAGTCCTCAATTATATTCAAGTTGCCAGGATCCAAGTCATGGAGATGGAATTAAAGAACAAAAAAGTATGGGAAAAAAAGAAGGGAAAAATGTGAAAGTAAATAATTTGTGCAGAATTTTGGAAGGGAGCTTCTTTTCCTAGCCATGATCACAAAACTTGGGGGTCCCTCCCAGCCCCATGGATAACGGAGTAAAAGTTTAACATTGTACTAACGCATTTAAGATCTTTTGTTACTTGACCTCAACTTTCTTTGTCTGACTTTTCTCTCATTCTATACTTTTTATCTCAGAGTGGTCACTGCTCCCCAAACACCCCGTTTCTCCCTTCTCTGCCTTTTATACTCTCTATTCTCACCCTGTGAATATCTGCTCTCCATCTCAGTTTATAATCTCCAATCACACTTGCAAAGTGTTGTCCAATTCTAAATCCTAGACCATTCTTTTTAGCGGAGTTAACCTTAGTCTGGCTAATGTCTTGATTCAAGCGCTCTCAAAATAAGTAACAGAAACTGATTTGAACAAAATCAAAACCAGGGACTTTATTAGAGAAACAGTGGACGTCTGAGAAAATGCAGCCAGATCTTAGAAAAGAGCCAGAAATCTGAAATATGAGTCAGGGGCACAGGTGTGCTCTTTCCATTTCTCTTGTCCGATTCTTTTTCCTTGGCTAGAATTTTCAGCAATAAAATGTCGGTTTTATATATTTTTGGGAAGTATAGTTGATTTACAATATTTTATTAGTTTCACATGTATGGCACAGTGACTCAGCATTTCTACAGATTATGGTCCATTGCAAGTCCTTACAGGACAATGGTTGTAACCTCTGTGCTGGGTCCCCTGTCCACGTCCCATGGCTACTGCTCTGTCCACAGCACGGTGACAAGGCAGCAGCTGGTCACGTCATTGCTCCTGTTGTCACATCTCTGTCAAGAGATCAGTTCACACTGTGTCTGAAGTCTCTTAGTTCTAATTTCAACTCCCAAGGAAAGGACTGTAATTTGGGTCAAGTCCAATCAGCTGTTACCATGGGTACAGGTCACAGTGGACACACATTTCTTTGGGGGGTGGTAGTTACTGTTGGCACAAGGACTGAAAAGCTGCCCCAGGTTCTTCAGTGGAGAGGTCTTCTTTTCTTTCTCTTCTAAACCACAAAAAGCTGATTTAGAATAAGGTTTCTTCTGGTTTCTAGAATGGCAATACTGATAGTAAGAGAACTTGATGGTTTAGTGCTTGTCACTGCTGTAGTTCTCACTGCAGTGGCAACCTCTGATCTCATTACTGCCGCCACAGTTTTGCCTTTTCCAGAAGCTCATCTAGTTGCAATCACACAGTCTGTACCCTTTTCAGACTGGCTGCTTTCACTCAGTAACATGCATTTAAGTTTCCTCTATGTCTTTTCGTGGTTTGATGACTCATTTCTTTTTAGCGCTGAATAACGGTCCGCTGTCTGGATGAATCACAGTGTATCCATTCACCTACTGAAGGGCATCTTGGTTGCTTCCAAGGTTTGGTATTATCAATAAAGCCACTACAAACATCCATGTGCAGGTTTTTGCGTGGACATAAGTTTTCAGTTCATTTGGATAAATACCGAGGAGCATGATTGCTGGGTCATGTGGTGAGAGTATGTTTAACTTCTTGAGAAACCACCAAACTGTCTCCCGAAGCGGCCACACCGTACTGCGTTCCCATCAGCAGTGGAATTCCCATGAGTTCCTGCTGCTCCGCACCCTCACCAGCATTTGGTGGTGTCAGTGCTCTGGGTTTTGGCCATTCTCATAGGTGTGTTGTGGTATCTCATTGTTTTAATTTGCATTTCCCTGATGACATATGACGATTATTTGCCATCAGTATGTCTTCTCTGGTGAGATGTCTGTGAAGGTCTTTGGCTCATTTTCAAATCTGGTTGTTGGTTTTCTTATTGTTGAATTTCAAGTGTTCTTTGTATATTTTAGAAAACAGTCCTTTGTCAGATATCTTTTGCAAATATTTTTTCTCATCTGTGGCTTGCCTTTTAAGTCTCTTGATATTGTCTTTCACAGAGCAGAAGTTTTAAATTTTGATAAATTCAGCTTACTAATTCTTTCTTTCATGGGTCTTGTCTTTGATATTATATCTAAAATGGTATCACCATACCCAAGGTCATCTAGGTTTTCTCCTATGTTATCTTCTGGGAATTTTATAGTTTTGTGTTTCACATTTAGGTCTATGATCCATTTTGGATTAATTTTTGTAAGGGGCATAAGGTCTGTGTCTATATTCTTTTTTTTTTAATATGTGGATGTCCAGTTGACTATATTTATATGGAAGGATATTTTTCTGGACTCTCTGTTCTGTTTCATTGGTCTATTTGTTTGCTCTTTTACCTATACCATAAGTAACTTCTATGTATTTAAACATGTAGATGTATTTCAAAGATGTATATACAATACAGAGAAAAATAGCTGATCTTGTTTAATTTTGAAGGTGACTTTAGGTAATTAAAGCACTTTTGAGAGCTTCAGGATTTTTTTGTATTATAAAGTTTTACCTGAAATAAACCATGATTGATATTCTCTCCTCCATATTCTGGATCATTATTTGAAAGTGTGATACTAGGGGAACATGCGGATGCTTGTTGAAGGTGGGATCCTTCCTCCCTATGTCCCATGCCAATATTCACGTTATCAATCCATTCCTAAATATGAATAGGCTACTTAGGCAGGGAGTGAATTATTAAGCTGAAGTAATTTATTTCCATCACATGGTAGATAAGTAAATCCTCTTCTAAAAATTATGCAAAGTAATCGTACTGCTGTCCTAGAGCATGTAATGTGTGTGGTGTTCATACATAGGCATGTGACACACAAGGAAGCCATGGTGACACATTTCATAGTTTGTAACTTTAAAATATTAAAAACATTATATTTTTTAAATATAAAAAATGTCAGATTTCAAAACGAGACCTGACCATAGGATTTATGTTGGTAACTGAGCAAGAATCTTCCTTAGGAAAGGGCAGCTCAAATTGCTAAGAATGAATCTTGATATTAGGTTCATCATGGGTTGAAAAGAATTAGGTTATTAATGTTCCTACTTCTAATGGTACCTGTGATTTACAAAATTTACAGAATGTTCCATGCTGGGTGTAAGTACTTTAAATATATTATTTCCAACACTTCCATCAGTCTTGTGAGTGGCTCCATTAATCTTTATTTTACAAAAAGGAAGTGGAGGCTTGGAAAGGCTTAATGATTTGCCCGTCTCATCAGATGAACACGCCTGATGCTCAATTCCATTCTGCTGGTGTCCGGTGGGAGCTGGGATTCCAACCACACCCAGGTCTCCATCACCTGTGTGTCTCCAAGTGCAGAGTGACTTGGGAATTGCCCAGGGCCAATCTTCTTTCATTTTTGTGGACAGCCCTGCGAGCCCAGGAGCCTTTCCCTACCCCATCGTCCAGGGGCCACAGCACTTTCTGCTCCAGGTCCACCAGTAGAATTGAGTTGACACAATTGATGCGCCTTGACTGTCACATTGATGCGCCTTGACTGTCCACGGGTGTTAGGAAGGATAGGACACTTCAGAATGTGTGTCCCTGTTCCTTACAAGTCCCCTGGATGTGCCTCAGGTGGTCACGTCTTCCAACCCAGCTGCCACAGTTCAGGTGGGTGACTTCCTGTGACCAAAGTAGAGGTGCCTTCCGCAGCTTAGAACGGCTGGAGTACTTAACGCTCCTGCATTTTCTGGATCATTTGAGATCGATAATAATGACATAAAAGTTCCGGGAGTTTTATGAATAAGAAGCTAATTGAAATTTCATCCTGTGCTTACCTTGTATTTTCCATAGACTATCCTTTAATTATAATCATCATCACAGACTAACTTAGGTATCCATTCATCTTACATTATTAGTGATTTCCTAATCTTTCACGTGCTTTCATAGTGTCAGTGTTATAAGAGCATTTTATGTAGACATTTTGTTTTAAAATGCATTCTTTTACTTATCCAACAGATGTCTACTGAACATCTATTTTGTTCTAATCCCATAGTTCAGACCGCAGGGAACAGACACACCCAGGATAACCCACTTCTGACTCCAAGTTGCTGTGGGCACCTCTGCTCTTATCCACGAGTCCCCATGGAAGACAGCTCTCTCCACGTTCAGGCTGATCCTTCCTCCCCTCCCCAATTGTCCCTGTGCTCCCCAAGTTACAACTTCTCCTTCCTCCCGTATGTTCCTTCTCTTGTTGTTACTGGGATCTGCCCAGGCTGCGAGATGCTCCCCTGTCTCTTATTCTAAAGCCCATATCCACATGAGGATTGTTCATCTCTAGTTCATTGCTGTGTGCCCATAGCTCCTCAATAAATATTTATTGAGTTTAAGATAGTATACCTCAATAAAATGTTACCTAAATTTTTACCAGCTTTTTTCAAGGTAGATTGATTAGCTGAACTCTTTGAGGGCACGGACATAACGAATTTGGTTTTGTGTTCCCACTTTCTAAGTGGTTTCTAGTCACAGAATAGACATTCAACAAATATTTTTCAAATGGTTGTATTCGGATTACTACTCACTTTTAAATATTCTCCTTGACATGACATTATGAGCCCGAATGCTGAAAAATGAATCAATTCCCCACAGCTACTCTTGGACTAGAAATGTAAATCATGTAGTTATGCTTTTCCTCCAATAAATTATAACCGAGTGCCATGAGGACAGGAAACCTACTTGCCCTCAGGGGCTGCCTTGTTACCAGGAAGGCCCCTGAGCCAGGTCCACACTTGTGTTTCTTGCTGTTCCCTTGTGTTTATTTGGCATCTTGGGCTGTGGGCGGCTGGGACCTACAGCCCCATGGTTCTTTCTTTCATGCCATTAGCTCCTATTTGTTGCAAAGTCTTACAAACACATATAACTAGTTTCCTCCACAGCCTTTAGAGGACTATCTTTAGCATAAAAACAAAACAAAACAAAATAACCTAAGTATTTGTGAGCTCTTAAAAAATTAGTAAAAACAATTAGATGTAACATTTATGTAACATTGGGGTTTATCTCATATACTTTGCTAAGGATTTTATAAGGAAAGTAATATAAATATATTTTTTAAATGTAGTATTAGTAGTGAATGAAGTTTCAAACTAAAGGAAGGATGAGATTGCATTTTGTCTCTTAAATTTTAAATAAAAATCGTAATACCTAATTATTATGAGGGGCTAGGAAAACAGCTAAATGAGTAGATTGGATGTGTAACAAATTTACAGGATTGTATATTAAAATTGGGAAAAATGTATGTTTGCAAACGTATATAATTTACATATATAATATATAATATATGTAACATGCTGTATACACACACACACCTATTCCACTCTTGGCTGTGTACTCTAAGAAAGTAATTCGAAGGAATAGTAAACCCTTACCCTACAAGATGTGTGATGTTTGGTGTTTTGGTTATTATAGAAGAAAAGAACTACACGTGTGTACAGTGGAGGTGGGTAGTTACCACTGGGCTCCCCAGGAAGCTGGCTGTGAGATAGTGCAGTGTTTGGGGGGTACAGGGGTGCTGAGGGGGGAGGAGAGGACAGCTCTGGGGTTGGGAGGACCCGTCACATTCTCCCCTTCTCACATTTCTGCTCTTCTTCTATGATATGGAGGCTTATATTATTGATTTTCAGCCTTTCTTTTTTTCCTCAATATATGCATTTAACCCTACAAATTTCACACTAAAGCATTGCTTTCGCCTTGTTCAACAAATCTTGATATGTTGTGCTTTGATTAGAATATAGTTCAAAATATTTTTTTTTAGAAATTAGATTTCTATAGATTATTGTTGTAATTTATAAATTATATAGAAATGGGTTGATTAATATTCAAGAAGTTTGGGGGACTTCCCTGGCGGTCCAGTGGTTAAGACTTTGCCTTCCAATGCAGGGGGTGCGGGTTCAATCCCTGGTTGGGGAGCTAAGATCCCACATGCCTCGGGGCCAGAAAAAAACAAAAACATATAACAGAAGCAATACTGTAACAAATTCAATAAAGACTTTTAAAAAATATTTAAGAAGTTTGGGATCTTCATTAGTTTTCCTTTTTTAAATAATTTTTTAGCTTAATTCCCCTCTAGTTCAAGAACATACTCTGAATGAAATCAATCCTTTGAAATTCATGGAGGCTCTATTTATGGCCCAGCATGTGGCCATTGCTGTTAATATTCAATATGTGCTTCAAAAGACTATGAATTCTGCTATTGTTCAAGACTGTGTTCTATGTATGTAAATTAGATCATGTCTCTTAATCACTTATTCATAGCTATGTTACACAATTTCTTAATGTGTTATTCAATTTCTTAATTATGTTATTCAGGTTTTTTTATATCAGTGAAGACTGGTTTTCCTGTCCGCTTATTTTCTCAATTATTCTGAGACATGTTAAATCTCCCATGAACTTTTCCCTTCTTTGAGTTCTCTCATTTTTTGCTTTATCTATTTTAAAACTGTATTAGTCAGATTTAGAATTATTATATTTATTTTTCTGAAATTTATTATACAGATTAAGAGCAATATAGCTTTTTGTTGAATTGAACTATTCATTGTTTAGAAAGATCCCTATTTATTTCTAGAAAATTTTCTAACCTTAAAATATATTTTTATTATCAGTATAGTGACATAAGCCTTTTTAAGTACTTTTATTATATTTGTAATTATTTAATTTTCAAACTGTGTTCTATGTCACATACATATCATAGTTAGATCCTCAAATAATACTAGGACTTTAGAACATGCTGACACCACCATTTTTCTCCTGACTTCAACTTAATTGACATTATGCATTGAAATTTTACATCATCTTAAGTCTCCAAAATATTGCTATTATTGTTCTATGTCATATTCAGTTAATTTTCCTCTAAAGTTATCACATATTTCTCCGTTCAACTCCTCTTTATTGATTTCTGAAATCCCTTCCTTTACTCTGGAGTTATTTTCTCTGTGTCTCAGTGTTTTCATTTCTAATGAACTGTCTTCCAGAGCTGAAATTCTGCTTTCTGTTCTGTCAAAGCTGCTGTGCAAACTATTTAGGAATTTAGAGATTTCATAACTTCACATATACTATGTTTTCAGATTTTAGAATTTCTATTTAAAAATAAATTCTAATTAACCGATGAAAATCTGTATCTTTTCATATACTGAGTACAGATTTTCTTCTATTTTTTAAGTGTTCATCGTAGCCTTTTAAAGTCCTTGGTAGCTTACACCGATGGTGGGATCAAACCTGGGTTCATTTCTCCTGTGTCTTTTGTTTTCACTCCTATGCCTCTGCCTTGTTGTATAATCAGTAACTTTGAAATGCGTGTGGGGGCGTCACACACAAGTGATCTTCCTTAGCAAGTGACTCTGACGGGGTGTGTGAACATCTGAGTCCAGCCAGGAGCCGTATGGAGCCAAGGCCAGTTGCCCGATGGGACCAGGGTGGCCACTCCCTTGCCCGTCTCTCAGTAGTTTCAGCTGGAGCCCCACCTCTCCTCAGGTGCTCCCCTTTGTGCCCCGGACGGACCCTCAAGCCCTCAGGGAAGGTGTGGTTGCCCAGGTGGGCCACATCCCTCGGTCCTCCCCTCCGCCTGCTCTCCTGTCTCAGCAGCTCTCTCTCGAGTTTGAATAGATGTTTTCTGTCTGATTTGTTTCTCCCAAGACTGCTGGTTTCCTGTCAACTGCTCTGTCTTCATGAGGACGTGCAGGTCTAGGTTTACGCTATGAATATTCTGTTTGCACTGTATCATCACTGCTGTTCACTTAACAATGTGCAGTCAGGCAACTTAAACTTGAGTTTGGCAGGTAGTTGGCTAGATGCCTTTACCAGTTTTCTAGTAAGGAGAATTTCATTGTCCGTACTCTCTAAATATGTGTTGAATTATTTTAATATAATTTTTATAAAGTGTGGATTAAATTATTGATAACAATTTTTTTTAATCTTTTTAATCTTCAGATTAAAAAAGATTATCTCAAAGGGTGCTTCTATTTAAGTGTCTGAACCAGGGAAATCCCAAGCAACAGTGGTGTTATAGAACTCTCAAATTTAAGAGTATTTATACAAAGAAATTCTGTTTAAGCAAGACTTGTTGGGGAAGTGCTGATAAGGAGGGTGAAAGTGAGAAATTGAAGAGGTTGGCTTTTTTTATTTTTAAGGAATTAAGAAAATCAGAATAAGAAGCACCAGGATGGAGAGTATTGCATAAGACTGAAGATAATAGAAATTTATTGCATCTGAGAAGAAGATGTTTTAACAAAACAAAGTATATAAATTATATTCTGTTCAAGGCTTTAGAGAGTGTAATTAGATGATTTTTGGAAGGTTGTGAATATTCTCTATGATCAAGGTATAATCTACTAAGAAGTCAGTGAATTTAGGTTAAGTCCAATTTGTGACAGTTTGGGGATACCTTCTGATTTTAGTGACCATATAATGAAAAATGCATGTACCAATATAGTAGTAAGTAGGAGAAAATGGTCTTAGGAGAAGTGAGGGAAGGTTTTATGCAGTGGTTAATTATGACACTATAAGGAATGGACATGTGTATTAATTACACAGGTTACTTTGAATCACTGAGTGCTAGGATTTTCTGATTAAAGGAGATACACTATCTACGTGAATTAACTATGTGGTTGTGAACCCGCACATACTAGCTTTTCTTCTTGGTGTCTTACTTCTTGGAAGCGAACGTGAACTGGAAAAAAAAGGTCATAATAATAATCACTGTAAAACAGTGATGGTTAATTTCAGTGATGCTTCTGGTTATGTATGCTGCTGTGTCATATGCATTTTGTAACAACTTTTCTCCTCACAACAGCCCTGTGAGTTAATGCTATTATTACCTCACTTTTACAGATGAGGAGACTCAAGCGTAGAGAGGTTAAAACTAGCCCAGGGTTGCCAGTTAATAGAAGCACTGATGTCTCCTCTGCGAGAAATGACACATTCAGTCTCAGCTGGAGCACCAATGTTCCCGGCCAACTTCTGCAATCACAGTCCGGAGTAGCTGCCTGTCACACACTATTCCAGTTCTCTGCATAGCACCGCCAGTGATACAATTTTCTTTTCACTTGTTTATGTTTGTGGGTATACTGTGTCCTCTTTATTCATTGTCATGGAAGATGAGACATCTCATTTTTCGTGTCCTTCTGCAACCACAGCACCCGTTACAATGCTGGGGTGTAAGAGGTACTCAATACTCAAGAAATATTTGTTTAAGGAATGTCCAGTTTGTGAACTGGTCTAAGCTATGAAAGCTGTGCCTTGCTGCCATGAGTGTCATCCTTAGTGGTCACCATTGTAAGGAAGGCAAAGTCCACCCAAAGGAGCTGAGGAAAGTAGACAGGGGTTCAGAAGGACCTTTCCTGTCCAGGTGTCCACCATGCTGTGAATAACTCACTGTCAAACCACACCGGTACGAATACCTCTCCTGTGGGATCAGGAGATGGGGAGGCATGCTTACAAAGCCAGAATAATATGAGGGGTTTAGAACAAGATTTATTTTTTGAATGAGCAATTGTAATCTTTTCACTACATTTGAAGAAAAGATATGGATCACCAGAGAGGCAGTAGCATCATAACTAGGAGGGTCCAGGTCAGGCAGTCTAGCCAGCATCGCAGTTTCCTGAGGGTGTGATCTTGGCCGGGTCCCATCATCCCCTAATTACACCTTGTGAGTTAACAGCAGATGCTCTGCACAGGCCACCCTTACCTGCTACACTGTGAGTTTTTCACAACCTGCAGCACACATTTCAGGAAAGGCTGGGGTTGAGACATAGCTCAGTAAATGACACTGAGCTAAGAAGACTAAGCATCCCTTGGCCACTCGCCCACAGTGTGAGGCAGGGATTCCAGTGCCGAGAGCCCAGTTAGCTGAGTGGCTGACAGGTTCTTGGTGCGCCAGCCGGGTGTCAGGCCTGAGACACTGAGGTGGGAAAGCCGAATTCAGGACATTGGACCACCAGAGATCTCCAGGCTCCACATAATATCAAACGGTGAAAGCTCTCCCAGAGATCTCCATCTCAATGCTAAGACCCAGCTCCACTCAATGACCAGCAAGCTACAGTGATGGAAACCCTATGCCAAACAACTAGCAAGACGTGAACACAACACCACCCATTAGCAGAGAGCCTGTCTAAAATCATAATAAGTTCACAGACACCCCAAACACACCACTGGACGTGGTTCTGCCCACCAGAAAGACAAGATCCAGCCTCATCCACCAGAACACAGACACGAGTCCCCTCCACCAAGAAGCCTACACAACCCACTGAACCAATCTTAGCCACTGGGGGCAGACACCAAAAACAATGGGAACTGCAAACCTGCAGCCTGTGAAAAGGAGACCCCAAACACAGTAAGTTAAACAAAATGAGAAAACAGAGAAACATACAGCAAGTGAAGGAGTAAGGTAAAAACCCACCAGACCAAACAAATGAAGAGGAAATAGGCAGTCTACTTGAAAAAGAATTCAGAATAATGATAGTCAAGTTGATCCAAAATCTTGGAAATAGAATGGAGAAAATACAAGAAACATTTAACAATGAACTAGAAGAACTAAAGAGCAAACAAACAATAGTGAACAACACAATAAATGAAATTAAAAATTCTCTAGAAGGAATCAATAGCAGAATAACTGAGGCAGAAGAACGGATAAGTGACCTGGAAGATAAAATAGAAGAAATAACTACCGCAGAGCAGAATAAAGAAAAAAGAATGAAAAGAATTGAGGACAGCATCAGAGACCTCCGGGACAACATTAAATGCACCAACATTCGAATTATAGGGGTCCCAGAAGAAGAAGAGAAAAAAAAAAAAGGGACTGAGAAAATATTTGAAGAGATTATAGTTGAAAACTTCCCTAATATGGGAAAAGAAATAGTCAATCAAGTCCAGGAAGCACAGAGTCCCATACAGGATAAATCCGAGGAGAAACACGCCAAGACACATATTAATCAAACTATCAAAAATTAAATACAAAGAAAAAATATTAAAAGCAGTAAGGGAAAACCAACACATAATATACCAGGGGATCCCCATAAGGTTAACAGCTGATTTTTCAGCAGAAACTCTGCAAGCCAGAAGGGAGTAGCAGGACATACTTAAAGTGATGAAAGGGAAAAACCTAGAACCAAGATTACTCTACCCAGCAAGGATCTCCTTCAGATTCGACAGAGAAATTAAAATCTTTACAGACAAGCAAAAGCTAAGAGAGTTCAGCACCACCAAACCAGCTTTACAACAAATGCTAAAGGAACTTCTCTAAGCAGGAAACACAAGAAAAGGAAAAGACCTACAATAACAAACCCAAAACAATTAAGAAAATGGTAATAGGAACATACATATCAATAACTACCTTAAATGTAAATAGATTAAATGCTCCAACCAAAGGACATAGACTGGCTGAATGGATACAAAAAAAAGATCCGTATATATGCTGTCTACAAGAGAACCACTTCAGACCTAGGGACACTTACAGACTGAAAGTGAGGGGATGGAAAAAGACATTCCATGCAAATGGAAATCGAAGAAAGCTAGAGTAGCAATTCTCATATCAGACAAAATAGACTTAAATAAAGACTATTACAAGAGACAAAGAAGGACATTACATAATGATCAAGGGATCAATCCGAGAAGAAGATATAACAATTGTAAATATTTATGCACCCAACATAGGAGCACCTCAATACATAAGGCAAATGCTAACAGCCATAAAAGGAGAAATCGACAGTAACACAATCATAGTAGGGGACTTTAACACCCCACTTTCACCAATGGACAGATCATCCAAAATGAGAATAAATAAACACAAGCTTTAAATGATACATTAAACAAGGTGGACTTAATTGATATTTATAGGACATTCCATCCAAAAACAACAGAATACACTTTCTTCTCAAGTACTCATGGAACATTCTCCAGGATAGATCATATCTTGGATCACAAATCAAGCCTTGGTAAATTTAAGAAAATTGAAATCATATCAAGTATCTTTTCTGACCACAGCGCTATGAGACTAGATATCAATTACAGGGAAAATTCTGTAAAAAATACAAACACATGGAGGCTAAACAATATGCTACTAAATAACCAAGAGATCACTGAAGAAATCAAAGAGGAAATCAAAAAATACCTAGAAACAAATGACAATGAAAACACGATGACCCAAAATCTATGGGATGAGGCAAAAGCAGTTCTAAGAGGGAAGTTTATAGCAATACAACCCTACCACAAGGAACAAGAAACATCTCAGATAAACAACCTAATCTTACACCTAAAGCAATTAGAGAAAGAAGAACAAAAAAACCCCAAAGTTAGCAGAAGGAAAGAAATCATAAAGATTAGATCAGAAATAACTGGAAAAAAAATGAAGGAAACGATAGCAAAGATCAATAAAACTAAAAGCTGGTTCTTTGAGAAGATAAACAAAATTGATAAACCATTAGCCAGACTCAACAAGAAAAAAAGGGAGAAGACTCAAATCAATAGAATTAGAAATGAAAAAGGAGTAGTAACAAATGACACTGCAGAAATACAAAGGATCATGAGAGATTACTAGAAGCCACTATATGCCAATAAAATGGACAACCTGGAAGAAATAGACAAACTCTTAGAAATGCACAACCTTCTGAGACTGAACCAGGAAGAAATAGAAATACCTAGGAATAAACCTACCTAAGGAGACAAAAGACCTGTATGCAGAAAAGTATAAGACACTGGTGAAAGAAATTAAAGATGATACAAACAGATGGAGAGATATACCATGTTCTTGGATTGGAAGAATTAACATTGTGAAAATGACTATACTACCTAAAGCAATCTACAGATTCAATGCAATCCCTATCAAACTACCAATGGCATTTTTCACAGAACTAGAACAAAAAATTTCACAATTTGTATGGAAACACAAAAGACCCCAAATAGCCAAAGCAATCTTGAGAAAGAAAAATGGAGCTGGAGGAATCAGGCTCCCTGACTTCAGACTATACTGCAAAGCTACAGTAATCAAGACAGTATGATACTGGCACAAAAACAGAAATATAGATCAATGGAACAGGATAGAAAGCCCAGAGATAAACCCACACACATATGGTCACCTTATCTTTGATAAAGGAGGCAAGAATATACAGTGGAGAAAAGACAGCCTCTTCAATAAGTGATGCTGGGAAAACTGGACAGCTACATGTAAAAGAATGAAATTAGAATACTCCTTAACACCATACACAAAAATAAACTCAAAATGGATTAAAGACCTAAATGTTAGGCCAGAGAGTATAAAACTCTTAGAGGAAAACATAGGCAGAACACTATATGACATAAATCACAGCAAGATCCTTTATGACCCACCTCCTAGAGAAATGGAAATAAAGAGAAAAATAAACAAATGAGATCTAATGAAACTTAAAAGCTTTTGCACAGCAAAGGAAACCATAAACAAGACGAAAAGACAACACTCAGAATGGCAGAAAATATTTGCAAACGAAGCAACTGACAAAGGCTTAATCTCCAAAATATACAAGCAACTCATGCAGCTCAATATCAAAAAAACAAGTAACCCAATCCAAAAATGGGCAGAAGACCTAAATAGACACTTCTCCAAAGAAGATATACAGATTGCCAACAAACACATGAAAGGATGCTCAACATCACAAATCATTAGAGAAATGCAAATCAAAACTACAATGAGATCACCTCACACTGGTCAGAATGGCCATCATCAAAAAATCTACAAACAATAAATGCTGGAATGGGTGTGGAGAAAAGGGAACCCTCTTGCACTGTTGGTGGGAATGTAAATTGATACAGCCACTATGTCACTAAAAGAGCATCCCAAATGAGAGAAAATGAGAAAAAAGATGCTTTCACCTCTTCCCATCACTCTGCCAGAGGGAAAGTGATGTCTCCTGAAACTGCAAATGGAAAATCACATACGCTGTCAGGCTTGGTTAGGTATTGGGCACTTAAAAATCTCAAAATATTTATCTTAGAGCATTTCCTATTGATTTATTTCTCAGAAAAATCTCATGTGTAGTAAAAAAAAAAAAACTTTGTCTCTTGTTATAAATGAAAGTTCTCTCTTTTTTAGCACCTTTATGTCTTCCTTTTTGCTGCTCTTTCTCTAAGTCTTTTATGTCTTAGTCCTCTATATTTTATCTGTAATATCCCTGCACTCGGTAATTGAATGTGTTCATATATATTTTAGCACAACCTTATAGTCAAGGTTGTGCTGTCTGTTGGTATAGCATGAAAAGAAAGCTTATGGCTGACCCTAAGGACCCACAGGATAAAGTTCAGGCTTCACAAGTTGTCTCTGGACATTCACACACCATAGTGGGAATTTAAAATGATGTGTCATCCTTGGGAAACAGCCTGGCGATTTCTCCAATGATTAAACATACAGTTACTCTATGGCCCAGAAACTCCACTCCCAGGTACACAGGCGAGAAGCGGAAACATACATTCTCACGGTTCCACGTCCCGTCCGCGCCTGTTTCTGGGGGATCTTTTCCTAAGTTTCCCGGAAAGTCTTCCCTCCTCCCAGTCTGTGTCTCTTTGTTGGACTCTGCCTGGCATCAGGCTGCCTCCACGCTGACCTAAGCTTCGTCCTGCAGCCTTTATTTTTTGTGATTCTTAGAGAGGTCTCTCGTTCACACCCCTGACAATAGCCAAAGGTGGCAAGCAGGACAAATCCCCTTATTATCTAAGTGACCTTGAGAACCGTGTGTAACTCTACAGACTTCAGCTTCCTGGTCTTTAAAATTGTGGGCGCTTCAGACGATATAGTACAGTTGAGGAATGGAATTCTGCACAGTAATTTTCTGGATATTTGCCATGTCTACACTGATGCACTGCTCCCTACATGCCTGAGATTAAAATATAGACTCTAGTGCATTTGTTTTAAAAGAAGAAATAATTTTACATGTCTGACCTATATCAAATGTGGAAGTGATCTATTTCCATTTATTTCCTTTATAATCTATGAAAGCAGCCTTTCCTGAATTCACTATCAACCCCAAATACTAGAGGTAACGTGGGAAACCTTCCCAGCTTTCTTCCTTCTTTCTCCGCAATCCTGTGACCCAAAATGTTAGCCAGTGTAGAGACTACATTTCAAATAAACTGTTAATATGCAAAAGTTGCAAATGCTCCCCTGTGGTCCAATGAGAAAGCCTGGATAATAAAGTAATAATGTGTGAGCCTCTGGTGACCCCAGATAAGGTAACCTGTGTGTTAGAAAGAGGAAGTCAGGGACACAGGGACACAGGTGCTGATGTCCACCTTTCCTGTCTGCCTGTGGAAGGGGCCACACAATGTGCATCTCTCCCTGTGGAGTAAAGTGGCACCAACTGGGAAATAAATGTATAATTGATCTTTACCTTTGAAATAGTATATTTGCCCAAGTCCCCAAGGCAGTGTGTGCATAAATCCACCATCAGAACCACTTCTGACTTGACTCATTGGCTAATGAAAGCTAAGTCGCCCAGTGAAGGTCTGGGATGCTTACAGACTCTTGTTACTCATGAATGTTGATTCTGCCCATTTTTCAAAGTTGTGTTTAACCACAAGCGGGTCCCTTGATGGTTTCGCCTGCGTGAAGCAATTTATCTGCAACCTTTCTGTGCTCAGAGAGCAGCAACCACCCTCTCTTGCTTATTTAGCCCCAAATGGGATTTATGCAAATCCCTCATCTGTGTACAAATCTAATGGTTTTAGGGTGTCAGTACTTCTAACTTTTTGTGCTCATTATACTGGTTGCTGAAAAAATAAGTGCCTAACCAAGCATGCTTTTCTTCAAGATTGATTTTTTTTCCTTAAGTAACCATGAAGTGTATCATATTGCAATACAGCCTCTTCTTAAGTGCATTATTAAAGTGCCATTTTCCTGAATCCTGAGAAGCACCTTGCTTTCAAACCCTCCAGGCAGTGAATATGAGACCAAATCATTCCTTCAGGACAATGGTCTCCTATGCTCGAGACCTGGCTGAGAAAGGGGAGCCCCGAGGCCATGGTGGAGGGGGGACCATGTCACATCCACTGCTCCAGTGGACGTAATGACGTGATTGTGTGGGAACATCTCCAGTGGTCTCAAGCTGGTTATAACACGCAGAGATCAGCTCAGAAAGACTCAGAGAGTCTTCAAACTTCTCCGAGCTGTGCATTTCTGTTTCCTTTTGCATGTTTCTAGGATATACGTTATATTGCACAATTAAAAGTTTGGACAAAATAACCAACGTGTTCTAGTCACAATCGTGTGGCTGAATCCACCTTCTCCCTCCCGTCTCTCCTCCTTTTCTCCATTTTTATCTTCAATTTTTCCTCCTGGTCTTTCCTGCCTTCTCTCTTCCCTTTGCTTCCTCCCTCCCTCCCTCGTTCCCTCCATCTCCTTTTCCTTCCTGTCTCTAATTTCCCACCTGGTCCATCTGACACGTGTTTACACCACAGTACAGGCATCGTAGTTAAGAGGTGGGGGAACAAAGCCAAACAAGGTACCGACTGTCCGATCTTGCCTCTCCGTCCACGGAAGCTTCTCTCGTAAGCATCCCCGGAAACATCCATGGAAACATGCCTCTCCTGAGGCACCTAGAGAATTTCCTCTGTGGGATGCTCTGCAGTGAAACCAAACACGGACCGACAGGCGAGGCGGGTCTCAAGTGCCCGTCCTCTGGATATTCACGGTTCTCATGAGCAAGCTCAGCTCTTTGAGAAGCCTGCACTGAAGACGGACGGTACCCCAGGGTTTCATAAACTTACTTGACCTTGAAGCTTTTTTTTATCCTAAACAATTCTTAGGAGCATTCCAAAGAAATGGTTTTGATGGAACATTTTTGGAAAGTTTCACTGTGATTCTGTCTCCTAAGAACCATAGAACAAAGAGGCATCCATCCTGGTTCTCAGCACATCATCCAAGAGAGGGAACACTTTCCAACACAAGGCAGTATTTCCTGAATTTTCCAAAGTTTGAAATTTGTTTTTCAAATTGAGCTGAAATTCTGCTTCTTAAAATGACTATTCATCTCATGCTTCAACTTTTGTTTACACCTCCTAAATATATATAGTCTCTTTTCCACATGGAAATTATTCATGCATATAAAAGCTATTATGTCATCATTTCACTGAATGAAATCTCCTCTTGGCAAAACATTCCTGATTTCTTCATCTGTGCTACATATGGCTTGGTTTAAACTTTCCTCACCACATTTCCACTTTCCTGGTATGAAAACATTCTTCTTACGAATATATATATTCCCCCAGTTGTAATTATTTTCACCCAATCTATCAATTCAATGTAAGAAATATTTATTGAGTGTCCTCTAGATAACGAGCGTTTCGCTACATTTGCGGACACTGCCACTGTGATGTCCACATACGCGAGCACGGGTGACGGACAAGGACCCTTGTTTACAGCCCGGAGCGTGTGGTGAAGACGATCTCTCTGCGTTCTCATCCACCCCACCTCTTCTCCAAGGTGTTCGTCTGCTGAGGAACACGGAAAGCAAACACAGACACTCTCCATATTTTTCTGCAGCGCGAGGTCCCAGTGAAAACCAGGGTTCGACAGTTGGATGTGCTCTGTGGGATCTGAGAGGTGAGGATGAAGAGAAGACCATGCTTCGCCTCTCTGGCAGCTGTGGGGAGGGTCACAGGTCTCACTGCTGAGCACCACGGGCGAAGGGGCCACACTCAGATTTCCGCTGCTGGTGGCCAGTTTCACCAGCGCTGGAGGAACTTGTGTTTGCAGCCGGGGAGGCTCCCTGACTCTGCCGTCTCGTCCTTGGGGGTCAGTTCGGTCCTTGCTCTGGACCTCGGCTGCGCCAGCCGTGGTCTTCAGAGCCCTAGGCTTCACCACAGTGTCACAGGAAGTAACTCTCCTGATGGGTCAGGCTGGGGAGACTTTCTTGCCCAGCCTGGAGCCTGGTCATATGTTTCTTCTCAGGAATTTGCAAGAATAAATGTGTTACATTATTTTCTGCTTGAAATACCCAGAGTGAATTTCGTTTCTAGCACAAAACTTTGATTTATAAAGTACTTGTTACCAAAAGTAGCGAATAGCCAATTCCTTGAATGAGGGAAATCTGAGGTGGTGACCCAATAGAAATGGGAGGAAGGTAGTGAGGATTTACAGACTGTTGAATAATGGGAGTTATTCATCAGGTCATGACACACAGTGAAAAAATTAACTCAGAATATTGTGATTGTTTTTCCAGGATAAATCTGCTATTGAAGATAAGATTTTAAGAGAACAATAGGCTACTGGAATCGAAATAAAATGTTAAAATCTGGACATAACTCTAAAGTGGGTTTTTTTTGGTTGTTTTTTTGTTTTTTTAAAAATATGACCGTGAACCCATGCCCATGGTACCCTGGCCGCAGGTTACATCAAGGCTCAACATCACTGACTTCCTGGACCCCAGGACGATCTGGCTGATGCAACTGCTATTGTGTAAACTGCCAAGAGGTGAGACCAATGCTGAGACCCCAGCCTGAAAGTTAAAAATATAATTTATCTCCAAATCAAGAAACTTTAAAAAAGAAAAGTTCGACTTCATTCTACCAGAACAACTGAGCCTCTTTCCTGCCGAGTGGAATTGTCAGAGGTGCCCATCAATGGGCATCACTACTATTAAACGGAGCCCTTTATGTCCTGGAGGGAGCAGGGGTCTTCCTGCACTGAGACGCATGCTTTCTGGGTACGGATTTGCCTTCCTGGCTGTGTCCACGAACTTCTGCTTCCCCCATTGTCCACAGAGGTCCCGGATGCCTGTTCATCTCCACAGGGTGCCCACATCCTCACCTCTGTCCTGGGGATACGTTACAGAAGGAGTGAGGCTGTGGGTCCAGAGCCGTCACGTACAAGGTTGTTTTACGTACTGGGGCCTTGGAGAGAGATGGAGTGGGATATTCAGGACTCAGTCGTTGCACGAGCTGGGAGGTGGTGCCTTCTGAGAGGAGAGTTCCATCCCACACGTTTCTCTAAAATATCCTGTGGTTTCTCTTATGGTCAGAGGACCACAGTTCTGGATCAGAAAGCTGGAGGTGACATGGCACCAGCCACTATTATACTGAATGACCTCCAACCAAACATTTTTCTTCGTATATCCTTGAACTTAGGTTCTATTTGTTTAGAGATTTTAACATCTAAGAGCAGAATGCTTCCTTCAGGGAAAACTGTCATGCTTCCGTTGAAAAGGAATTCTAATGCCTGACCAACAAATAAAAAAGTGAATTCCTCTGTTATCTGAGTGCTGGATTTGTAACATCAAGGCAGATACGATCATAGGTACAGAATGCAGTTATGGAGGAATCCTCTGGGCTTCCCCTGAACGCTGACTCTTTGGTAGTAAAAGGTAATGGAAAATGAGAGCAAACCTGTTAAGGAAAGTCAGACCCCTTAAAAATGAGGGCTTAGGGACTTCCCTGGTGGTCCAGTGGTTAAGACTTCACCTTCCAATGCAGGGGGTGAGGGTTTGATCCCTGGTCGGGGAACTAAGATCCAGTACCTCATGGCCAAAAAACCAAAACATAAAACAGAAGCAATATTGTAACAAATTCAATAAAGACTTTAAAAATTGTCCACATCAAAAAATCTTTAAAAACAAATGAGGGCTTAGTAGCCCACTTGTGAAAAAATGATGCTAGCTTACTTCCTGGCTGAGGGCAAAGGACGCAAGGACTCGAGAGGGGAGAAAGGAAGGGTTAGAAACATCGTGTGGCCATGGGAAACAAAGAGGCATTAGCCGTCCATGGGTCTTCTTGGTATGTCAGGTCCAGATTTACTAATGTCAACTCCTTTTATTCCTTTTCTCTTTTTGCCATTATTTTATACAAGGTCTGTAGGTAGTGATTCATGTAAAATTTAGTTCTTAAGTGACAGGATATTAATTTGGAATTAACTAGAAAAGTAATAAACACCACCCAAGAAAGGGCACAGAGACCATTGGTGCTTTGGGGAGAGGGTGATCACGGTTCATTTATAAACAGGAAATGGGCATTTTGTTAGATGAACGATGAAGTTGAAGCTACTAATAGGGTTTTTATTGTGGTAATATAGGCAAAATATAATATTTATCATTTTAACTGTTTGAAGCTGTACAATTCAGCGGCATTAAATGCATTCACAATGTTCTGTAACCATTACTACTATCTATACCCAAAACTTCAGGATCCACAACATAACTCTGTGCCCACTAGACAATAACACCTGTTCCCCCTCCCCCAGCCTCCAGAAACTCTATTCTACTTTCCCTCTCTGGGAACTTACCTCTTCTAGGTGTTCCATTTAAGTGCAATAATACAATATTGGCCCTTCTGTCTCTAGCTTGTTTCTCTTAGCATGATAGTTTCAAGGTCTGCACATGTAGAATATATCACAATGTCTTTCCTTTCCACGGATGTATATTATTCCCTTGTATGTATTCACCCCATGTTGTTTATCCATTTCAGAAACCACTGGTGTTTTTCACTTGCTTATAAATTGGGAAAGATTATGTAGGTTGATGCTCAGAGTAGCTTGTTTTCTAATTTTACATTCTGAAGCCCACAGTTTGTGCCCAAAGGGCTTCGTGTAAAACCTGCATGTCCTAAGCTGCTGTAGTCACTGTGGTGATGTAAGAAAGTGGAGTGGCTGGGTAGAACCTAGGAATTCCTCTTGGCTGTTGCCTGATGCAGGCTCTGTTCTCTCCAGCCTGTTTCGTCTCTGAGGGCTTTTGTGCTGGATTGAGTATGACTTTGAGACTGAGTTTCCCTGACTGTGTGTGTTATACAGAGATTGTATGCTTATAGTGAAATTTGGATCATATAATATTCTTTTTGATAGACTGCCTTATATTTCCTCTTTTTATTTGGTTCTCCCAGCAACTCTGTGACATCACTAAGACAGTTATTCACTAGCATCTCAATTTCACCATGAAGACAGTAAAGTCTGTACAATGAGTGATTCACACAAGGTCACACAACTCAGTCTGAGGGGCAGACCCTGGCCCTCACCCCGACCCCCAGCCCAGCGCTTCCTTTATAGTCACGCGTCCTCCTGCGAGCTCCTGGGCTAAATGTACTGCTCCCCCCAACCCACCCCGCAAAGAGAGAGGCCGGGGCAGGGGGCTGAGGCTCTGAGCAGGTCGCAAGCGCCAGAGCTTCTCCCCGCTCCCCTCCAAGGGCACAACGCAGCATCCATCAGGGCACAGGAAGAAAGAAGAGAGCGAGAAAGGAAGACGTTAAGTAGAGCCAAAAATGACGGTGCCTGGGGAAACACGGCCCCCTCAGCTGAGCCCGAGTACACACGTTCACCGACAGAGAAAGAAGATGTTTACATAAAACACTAAGCTATGTATTAGCACCTATATGTCTTAAGGTCATTTCAGGCTAAGGACCATCCTTCTGAAATAACATGGTGAAAATTAAAGAAAAAATGTCTCTCGGTGAAAATTAAGTGTTGGTCTATTTGCCAATTTCCAAGATTTATCCAGTACGAAGGCATTGATACATAAAGGCTTTTCCCGGCCCACCTGTGCTTTCATCTGGACTGTCAGGTAGCCCTCCTCGCCTGCTTGCTTGTTTCTCACTGAGTGATTCATATGCTCAACGTCTTCCTTCAGGCATCATCAATATTTGGTCCAATCAATTCAATTCAAAAAGGCCTATAAAATAAAGAAGACCTCCGTAGACTAATTATTTGTCAACGTTTACTATACATGTATGTATATGTATCCTTTACTGTATATGTACCTGTATAGGTATATGTGACATATGTGTTATATGTGATCTATATTATTCCTTTTCTTGTCAGTTGTTAAATTTTATATTTAATTTCACATAGAAAAGATATTTTGATCATGTTCTAACGGTGTTATTTATATGGTCGTCATACATGCTTTTTCATTATGATTCTTTGCCTTTTCAGTCATTTCCTATCTCCTTCGTTTCTTCTGGATCTATTGTTTCCGTCTTCATCGTAAACATTTCAGCAAATGCCTTCATATTCTTGCTCATATTCTCCTTTCTGCGTTGTAGGCAGAGCTGTTTGGGTGGAGACACTGGTTTGGGAGGAGAGCGTGCCTGATGTGGGAACGACAGGATGACGGGGCTGAGGCATGGGCCTTGGTGGCGTCCACACGCATGTGCTTCGTGCTGGCAGTGCGTGGACAGGCTCTGGGACTTTCTACAGATGTGTGAGGCATGACCATCCTGAGGGTCGGGAGGCCGGACGTGCTACTCACTCCACGATGGTGACCGTGATGGTGTTGCAGGTGGTTCTGGTGCTGGTTGACCTTCTAAGCGAAACTTTCTTCTCTCCAACCTCGGTGGGAATATCTAGGTCTTGAGGAGGAAGATCAAAGCCGATGTTAATTACATGGACAAAGATTCTTGGAGCTTTGTATCAGGGCTGTTCCGGACATCAGGATTAGTCTGCTCTGTTGAAAAGGCATTTTTAGTTAAAAGAATGAGTGCTAAGTGCATTATCAAAGAGACTTTCTTTGGACAACTTTTATTCCAAAGAAGCAGGTAAGAAAGAAGCCTCACCCGGGTCTGATGAAGGACCTGGGTTCCGGTTAGTCATATGCTTCCATGGTGCTTTGATGGTCTACAAACTGCTTCCGCTGTAACAGACAGCATTCTGAAATAGTGGCATAGGTCCAGCACATTTTCTATTATATCTTTGAACTTGTATAAATTAAAGCTGCCAAAATGGCTTTCATTCTTTTTTAATTTTAAGCTAGATGTCCTCTAGCTGCAATTTTGTATAGTTCTGTATCAAATTACATTTTCCAGTGAAATTACTATAAAACCCTAAAAATAGAAGGTTATAATAGAAAGTGCCAGTTTAATTCATGAAAACCCACAGAAGCACAATAATGTGAATTTATTCAGTGGATTAGACATGGCAGCTAAAAGCACACATGAAGCAAAGGAGTGCTGAGGAACTGCATTTATTCTGGAAAAGCCCACACACTGTTCCTGTAACTATCTGGCTACAAAAATCACTTGTAGGGTTTGGCTAAATTACTTGTACTATTCTTCTGTTCATATGTTTATAATTGTTATCGTGGCGGGGAAAACTGAGGACAAGTGGATGTTGAAAAAAAGGGACCTACACCTTGTAAAGTTGATAAAAATCATGGTAGGGTTTCAAACAGCTAGACAATAGAACCTAGTCAAAGTTAGGTCTTCTGGTTTGAATTCATGATTTCCTTTCTAAATAAGTATTTTTACTTAAATATTTAAAACGCCAGTGTCTATGACATATATACACTACTATGTATAAAATAGATAAGTAAATGAGAACCTACTGTGTAACACAGGGAACCCTACTCAATGCTCTGTGGTGACCTAAATGGGAAGGAAATCCAAAAAAGAGGGGATGTATATATACGTACAGCTGATTCACTTTTCTGTACAGCAGAAACTAACACAACATTGTAAAGCAACTATATTCCAATAAAAATTAATCAGTGTCTGTGAGTTTGAAGGAATAAGCAAGTAATCTGCAGCTACAAGTTTAATGTGAAATATAAAACCACAAAATCTAAATATAGAAAGATATGGGAACAGGAAATTCAAAGGGTGGATTCTGGCATAAGATTCTTCTTCTAATCTGGAAAATGGATGTTTAGAACAGAATGTGTATTTAAATGGATGACGTTTCCTTGTTTAAGCGTCACTGGAATTGGTTCCACTCTTGGGGGCCAGAGAAAGGTTAACACAAATAGAGAAGGCTATTGGGTAGACCGTTAACTCTAATTATAATCGGATCTACTGGCTTGTTGAAATGTTAACTTCACAGTTATTATTTTCCTGAGTCAATCAAACACTTATTTTGCCCTTACTGTGTGCTTTTGCCAGAGAGTGGAAATGTGGTTGATGTTGCGACCCGGCGTCTACACTGTAACGTACTTAGTGAGACACATCTTGCTTGTGCTACTCTCAGTGCCGAGCTTAGTCTGTGGTCCATAAGTGTTCAGTTGAATAAATGGATTTGTGATTTGGTCAACCTTCTGCTTTATTACATGTTTTCCACCTTTAATTTCTTTTAGCTACTTAATATTTTCATCCACATTCTTATTCTCTGACGTTCTATTTTTTAGAATACCTCCATCCATCCTTCACCCCTTCTCCATCCTTTTATTAGTTCAAGGTTTATTGAGCTTCAGCGAACCATGTTTAATATGGCGCCCACACAAATAAGACAGCATCTGTCTAAAAGCACGCAGTGCCATGAAAAATTATTTGCAAAAGTGGACGCTCGAGCATGAGTCCAGATCACATTATTATGGGAATGGAGGTGAGGCGCTGCACCCACCCTGGGGTGAGGGGGTCGGGAACTTCCTCTGTGTGGAGCTGACTACAAACTGAGTTTTAGAAGATGAACAAAAGAGGGTCCGTCTGTGAAATCTCCACCTTCGGGGTCATGTCTCATGGATGCCGTTTGTGGCTTTCTGCGAATTAGTTAATGAATCCTTTTCAGATAATGAGATTCCGTTATGGCATTTGTCTGCCCCTCTTGTATGGCACCTGCCATATTTATATGACACACATCCATCATTACAATACTCATAAATTTCCCTTCAGGACAGCTGGCCATCTTACTATTTTCTGCTGCACCCTGAGGTCTTTTTCAAGGTAACTCTTGAGCTGGCTAGTCTGTGCTTTGTCCACATGGGAAGAGGAAGTGTCTGCACAAAATAATGCAGTTCCGAGCTGTCTGGATTGCTTCCTGCTTCCATAATCTCTTTTGGATATCTCCAAAATGGAATAGCATTGTTGTTGCACATTTGATTCTGTTTCAATACTTGCTAAGATACCCCTATAGGGCTTTTGTAAGATCATATAGATTCCTGAGTTTACTAAATATCTTTTTGTTTTTCCTTTTGAGTATAAACCTTCGGAACACGTCTCAAGACAAGATAACCTGTGTGTGATAAAATACTTAATTGGCCCTTCATACATGTAAGGTTATTGAATAGGTTCACTACTTGCAATCCAGATTGAAATTTCTATTATCATTCCAAAAAAATATATTATCAAGGTCATAATAGAAATATCACTGTGTTCAACAGAGAAAATGTAACATTCTCCCTCTAAATAGAATGTACTCTATTTTTCCTTTGCAGGTGCTTTCTGATAATGTGCATGTAAAAAAAAAGCAAATCATATGTATTAATTACAGTTGCTTCTGTAAATATTTAAATAGGAAGGTCTATACAAAAGACATTTGCTAGCTTAGGTGACTTTGTTTTATTTTTAAACCTGTAGTTTGGATTAACACTGTTGTGTTAAAAGCATATCCATTTTCCTAAAGCTTTTAATGCTAGAGACACATTTCTAAAGCATGTATTGTTCTGTTTTAAATGAACATTTTGAGTTTTATGTGTGGGTATTCATGCATATGTAAGTATAATGTGCTTATATATACATGAGTTTAAATAAAAATGAAGATTGCTATTCCTGTCTTTTGAAAATCTAAATGTAAATTTCATTGCATAATGTATGTTCAGAAGTGCATGTGCTGGTTTTTGGTGTTTTCTTGTTTTTCTTTCTTGTAAAACATTGACGGTGATAATTTACAACCACCAAAACCAGTAGTTGGAAGAAATTGAAAGGGCCTCTGAGCTAGCAGACTTCTTAATACTGCTATTAGAGAAAGAATTCTCATGGAAGAAGTGCCAGAAAAAAGCCTGAAGTTAGAGTGTAAGACATTACTGAGAGATGGAAAACACCATTTACTTGGTCTCAGCAAAGTTAAAAAATGTCCTTCTTAGGAACTCTGAGGTCTGTTCCTGTACAAATTTCTCATAGAGTTTTCCAGTGGGAAAACAGTGACTCTTGAAATGAAATCTTATTGAAAGAAATTCAATTCTGTGCATCCCCAGAGGAACTAAATATAAACAGAAACATGATTAATTAGTTAATTTTAGCACCACTGAGATAAAATTTTTGAACAAGAGGTTGTATTAAATTTGAATGGACTGTTATACCAGGATAAGAATCCGGATCATTTAATTCTATACCAGTTGGTTACTTTCTGCAGCATTCTGATGGCTACACTCTCTCTTCAAGTCCATGAATGTCTCCTGTATTTGTTATTGAATAAGGATGAAGTGAAATTGAATGAAGAACCAAGAGGTGACTGGACTTTCTTTGGCAGGTGCAAGTCTTAGTAAACTGAATTGTACGCCTACTGTGGGCCTTCCAAACACATCAGAACTTACCAGCTCCCTGCAGCATGAAAAGCTGGAAAAGCTGCAAGCATGATCATTGACATTTTTGCCATTAATGGAGAAGGAAAACATATAATGATGCCCCCATTATGTGTATGAGTCATTTATTTAAAAAAATTTAATCTAGAAACATTGTCAAAACTTCCCACAGACAGCAATTACTTTCTTTTGTACCTCAGTCTCTGTAGGCAAGTTCATGTTGGGATTCTTCTAGAAGGCAGGGGTGGAGAGGGTTCTCTGTCAGGATGCTGAGAGGGTGTGTGCTATGCTGCAGGCACATAGCAGACTCACCAGGGGAAGAGGTCTGAGCTGGGCGTGGAGTGACAGAATGACTGACTCAGAAATGGATTATTTTTTTTTGTTTTTTGTTTTTTGTTAAAGTTTTTATTTGTTTGTTTTTTAAATTATTTTTGGCTGTGTTGGGTCTTCGTTTCTGTGCGAGGGCTTTCTCTAGTTGCGGCCAGTGGGGGCCACTCTTCATCGCGGTGCGCGGGCCTCTCACTATCGTGGCCTCTCTTGTTGCGGAGCGCAGGCTCAGTAGTTGTGGCTCACGGGCCCAGTTGCTCCGCGGCATGTGGGATCTTCCCAGACCAGGGCTCGAACCCATGTCCCCTGCATTGGCAGGCAGATTCTCAACCACTGCGCCACCAGGGAAGCCCCAGAAATGGATTATTTTTTAATGTACAAGTTCTAACCGTGTCACGAGAACATCTCCAACTCAAATGACTACTTAAATGGTGAGATTCTCCCTGGAGTCAACAATTGTTCTGTAATTGGAATCTCTAGTCCACTAACATTTTAACCTAATTATTAACAAGGTGGTGTTGATGCTACGTTTTCATGGATGCCCTCATCCATGGCACTGAAAATCAGGAACGACAGGGAACATGAAAAGTGATTGGTAGTCAGACATTCCTGTTTTAGACATTATTTACCACTCTTGCATCATACTATTGCATTGTGTCTTTCAAATAAATATTATTCTGAGAGGGTATAAATTATTCTGGTTTTACCGACATTTAATGGCACTGCACTTGGTAAATCACAAACCAAAGGTCAGTGTCCTTTTAAAGCGGGATTACTGCGGAAATTAAAGTATATATGAAAGCTCCAAGGACAGTGTTTAATGCATCAAGTTGTAGAAGTGTTTCTTATTACCATGCTGTCAATCAAAGCCCAGAGAATTTCAATAAATTGGCTAAAATGGCAGAGTTTTAGTGGTGGGAGTATTTTTAGAATTTAGGTCACTGGCTGTATTTCTCTCCTTTTTGCCCATAATTACTCTCTGAGTTACAAGACAATGGAGAGAGGAAGCTAAGCATAGGCATCTGTCAGGGAAAAGAGGGGAAAAAAGGAAAAAAGAATGTAAACTCGGATTATCTACAGAACTAGGAACCAACATCTGCATACCTGAGGATAGAATGGGGCCCAGGGAGTGAAAGATCACAGCGAATGGTGTGAGGCCTGGTCCTGAAACAGGAACACTTTCCTGAAAAGGAATAAATGTTATTCCATCCGTTGTGCAGATTTCACAGCATCTCAGGTGCTCGCTAGGAGGCTGCAGACGTCTCTGCTCCGGGGAGGCTTGTCTCTGTTAGAATCATGTGAAAGCAGTTGAGCCGGGATTTTCCTAGTTGGGGGCCAGCACACCGTCACCTGCAGCCTCACGGCTCCAGCAGGACACAGAACCTGCCCCCCCAAGTCCAGACCTGGACAGACTTGTTCCAGAGACACTAGAATCCACCCAGCTCCAGAGGCTGCTGCTATCTCACATATTAGGGTTCCTGGGATGTTTGCTAAGGTTTCCAGGTTTGCAGAATGTCTGGACACCTTGCGCATGGCCGGGTTCGCTGGAGGAGTCCAGAGCGTAAGATGTGAAACTTGTCTTTTGGATGCAGAACTTAGGAGATCCAGGGTGAGCTTTCAGTTTTTTGGGTTTTTTTTCCATTAACAATGTATCCTAAAGCCAGATTATGGTGTGTAAATTCCTGTATGAATTTAACCAAAAATGGGTTACAAATTGCCACCTAGAGAGAACCAACTTATATAAATTAAATGATGTAAGGAAGCAGGAAAAGCCAGGAAGGAGACAGGAAAGCCTGTGGATGATATTCTTGGAGGTTAACTTGATAAATTCCTGTCCAACACCTGCCTTAGCATTCTAGAGCGTCCTACATGACTGCCCACTTTTTAAAAGGGGTTACTACACCCATCCTCATGAGAGAGAACAAAAAGTAAACTAATCAAATTCATTTTATGACATTACCAGTGCATTGCATTTTTGCAGTTGACTATACTGCAAATGTACGCCAATGTGGGTGAAAATCCAACATCTAATAATCTCCTTGTTTTGAGTTTAGCCAGGAGATAAAATGTTTCAGAGGGTATTTGCTAAAATACTCTTAAAGGGAAAGATGCATTTCTTCTCCAATTTTTTAACTTTAAAAATTCCTCAGTTTATTAAGAAGAGATTTATTGTATCAATATAGCATTATAGCCTGGGTGTTGCCATTACTTGGACCATTGATGAAAGTGATTTTATTGAAGAAAAGGTTTTCCTTTGACTACAAACGTGCTCTTTCCTATTTTATGACTAATCAATTCTCTAGTTAATTTAATTCAAAGGCCTATAAAACAACTTTATCAAAGTCCAAGTGTTGAACTGTATGTCAATTAAGAAGGAACTCATTGAATTCACATGATGAATTTCTTTACAATCTAAAATGATCGTTTGAGGTGCTTCAAACTCCATCGACAACGTTCAGTTAGAAATCAGTGCAGAAGAAATTGACTAAACATCTTCGACAAACTCTGGACTGGATATCATGTTATCTTATGAGGGGCCACTGTCCTAACACACCCCATACAAACACCCAAACCACCAATCTGACAACAGCTACAAAATCAAATAACAAAACGGTCAGTGAGAGAGGAATCAATAGGATTTGTGTGGCAGGGAGCCTGAAAGGTTGAATTTTAAGTACATTTTTAGAATAAAGTGTTTTCTTTTAAAAGTTAGCAAGCTGTTCCTAGGGCAACAAAACAGTTGCTGATATTGGCAAAGGCCACCTTTCTCCAAAACTCTGGCTCTAAATGTTTGTGGAAAGTGGTGAGAACATTCTCACAGGAGCTGAGACTCCCTCGAGGGAGAAATGGAATCAAGCCCTTGACTGATTCCAACTGCCGAGTCCAACCTTGTTTGAAGGAATCCGTGGCTTCGTGCAGCCTGACCGAAGTCACCGGGCACTGGAGTGACACTTCACCTTAAAGAGAAACTCACTGCAATTTTTTTCTTCTCTTTTTGCTCGCGGGGTGCTCGGTGTCGCTGCCCTAGGAGCCCCTGAAGAATGCCGGGGAGGGAGCAGCTCTGTCTGTGTGTTGGGGGGTGTTTATGAGAGAGAAAGAGCTGAATCCTAACAGAGCAGTGTTATGATAAATCAGGTCAGTTCTGCCCAACAGCATCTAGAACTGTGAAGTTCTCCAGAACTGTGAGGGGTCCCACGGGGATTTTCCAGGGTTCATTTGCCCCAGACCCGCCTCCAGTGTTGCTGGGAAAACAGTGAGGCAGGGTGTCCCGGAAGCTTAGGGCCAGGCCCGATGTGGCACTTTTTAGCCTCCAGGGCTGGGGGTGGGGGGTGGGGGTGGCCTGAGTTCTGGCTCCAAGGACAAGGTACAGGGCACCTGGACCAACCCTGGGCTTGAGTGGTTTTCTAATATATATGTTTTTAATTATTGAAGTTTATCCTTTACTTTATTCTCTGTTTTTTTATTGAAGAATAGTTGATTTACAAGATTGTGTTAGTTTCAGGTGTATAGCACAGCGATTGAGTTATACATAGACATATACTATGTATTTATATATTCTGCTTCAGATTCTCTCCCCTTATAGGTTATTACAAAATATTGAGTATATTTCCCTGAGCTATACAGTAAGTCCTTGTTGGTTATCTACCAATATTTTGTATATAGTAGTGTGCATATGTCTAATATTTTTATAATGTCACAGACAGGCTCTGGGAGAGGAGAAATAAATCAGAATAGTAAATGAAATGCAGCCCTAGTATTCGTCCCAAGCTGGGGAGACGCCCCATATTTGTCACGTACATGAACCAATGTATAGGAGCTCCAGGGAATTAAAGTTAAGTTGCTTAGAGTAAAATGGCCTAGGATGGAATTAACTTGAAAATCAACCAAACAAAAGAATGTTTCTGAGAGTAGTTGTTCTCCGCACGAAGAGAAGGGAGTTAGCAAAGGCTCGGGGTCAGTAGGGCATCCATCAGCAGGGGTGTGCCTCCGGGGACTGGGCCTGGGGCCAGGGGTAAGCTGGGGTCAGGGGTAAGCTGGGGCCAGGGGTAAACTGAGGCCAGGGGTAAGATGGGGTCAGGGGTAAGCTGGGGTCAGGGATAAGCTGGGGCCAGGGGTAAGCTGGGGCCAGGGGTAAACTGGGTCCCAGTTCCGCAGTGCATACGTAATACATTTAAGGGCACGTAAGTGGGTGCTGGGACCGGGAGGGTCGGACCCGTCCTCCATCCGCAGTGATATGTAGAATTGCAGTGAGGAAGAACGCTTAGGGAGAGAACTGCGCCCTCCTTAAGTTTGCGGTGCCAGATACTATTTTTATGCTTCTATTGGCAACAGACTGCAGTAAAAACGAGGGCAGCTGCCGTGCGGGGGATGAGCTGAAAGCTGGCGGCTGCCACCACGGAGCCCTGTGGTGGACGCAGGTGATTTCACAGGACAGCCCATGGGACACGGATGCCCTGTGACTGTCCAGGGGGAGGCAGACAGAGACGCGCGCCGCGGGCCTGGGCGAGCAGGTGGAAACGGGAGGCCACGCCAAGCGGCGGCTTCCTCTCCAGGCGCTGCCCCGGCCCCGCCCGCCTCCCAGATAAAAGTGCATCCGCATCGCCGCAGAAACGCCCGACGCACGGCCCGTCTGGAATCCGCCCTGCAGTCATCGGACGGCGAGTCCAGCCCCCGTAACAAGCCCTCCTAACACCCCTTCCTTCCCCAGGCGGCCCGGGTGCCTCGGGACGTGAACTCTCCTTGCAACGACTACCTACGGAGAGAACTCTGGTGCCCGCAGCTGCGTCCCCCAGCCGTGTGTCCGGGGAGCGGGGCAGGGGCGGTGCCCTGACACAGAGCGCAGGGCTTGTTCCTCTGACCTGTTACTTTCACAGGTGCTCCGTCCGCTGAAGGGCTGTCGGATGCCATGAACTTGGCAAAGCTCTGAGAATGGTCACATCCAACATACAAGCCGCTGATATCACATCCTGTTGTTTTAAGGGTTTGTATTTCATGACACGCTTCTTGCCACCACAGCTTCATGAAGTAAGTATTTTACACTTTATAGGTGAGGAAAATACACCGTCGGCTCCCAGCACCCGAGATCCGCGGCGGCAGGGACCTCAGGAGGTGGGCTGTCTGGTAATATAAGGGACTCGAGTGTCCGCAGGTTTCAGAGTCTCAGGGGCCCTGGAACAAATCCTCCCACAACACTAGACGACTGTATGAACTGATTTCACCTGATTTAGCAACTTTTATGAAGCTACTATGAATTCATCTCTCAGATCAGGCAACGGGAAACCAAGCGTTCAGGAAACTTACTCAGGGCCACCGTGAGCTTGTGGGGCTGAGTCAGGATTCCAGCTCAGGACT
The DNA here is from genome assembly GCF_028023285.1 of Balaenoptera ricei. Lineage (NCBI taxonomy): Eukaryota > Metazoa > Chordata > Mammalia > Artiodactyla > Balaenopteridae > Balaenoptera > Balaenoptera ricei. Next base: position 81,900,018 of record NC_082655.1, on the reverse strand, counting down.
CGGGCCTCAGGCCCAGACATCTAACTCCTGTCCTTCCCTTCAATCTGTTCACCCACGCGGACGAGGGGTGGGGAGGCCAAGGGATCCCTCAGCTTCACACAACCGTGAGGGGTCTCACCGCCTATGGACCTTCAAGACACACACACTTACTCAAGAGTTAAATTGCCTTCTCTGTTTTCATTTGACTTTGTCTCAATGACCTAGTTATTTCTAATGATTGTAATTTTAAATTACGCACCTGAGGCTTGAAGGAAGGTGGTGTCAGAGGTCACCCTGCTGGCTGACCCCAGCCCCGAGTTGACCACGTTCTAGATCCAGCAGAATTCAACCGTTATCCAGACTCGAACAGTAGGTGGTGAACTTGTTAATCCACGTTGAATTTCCAGAACTATAACTTAGCAACTGATCATGAATAAGGTTATTTGGTGACTGTTGTGATGTTTTGTGGTTAGAGAAGCTGACGCAAGATGTGAAATAACCTTTCAAAGAAACATAGATCACAGACAGGTGACCAAATAGTGCAAAAACACTATCTTGGTTTTACACAGAGTCTGTTATAAAAGTGCCACCAAGAATCATTGGCCTTAACATGCTATATGTGTTTTCTTCTTCCTTTATAAAATATGCAGTCTCCTAATTATTCCTGAAGCCGTCCTGCTATCTGTAACACAGGCCAGACTGAAGCAAAAATCAAATTTTTAGAAAGCCCGAGGGAGGGTGAGATATTTAAGGAGGAGGCCATTAAATGTCACGTCTTATAGAGGCCACTGGGCAGATTTGTGGCTGGGGTACCATTTTAGGAAGACACGGATTTTCCCAAATGTGCTGTAGGTCATTCGACATGTAGATCTCACTACGTTCTCCACAGGGAGGCTGGAGGTTGTCCTCAGATGGAGGGCAGGCATTTCACCATAAGGCCTTTCTCTTGCTTCCCTGGACATTTGTTCAAAGAATTCTTTGCTCAAGCCGGTGTCCAGCCCTGAGTAAGATGAGGTCAGCCCTGAAGGCTAGTGGTTTTGCATTTGATTCTTTAATACGTCTTTCTCTCTCTTTGTACTGTTTCTTCTCTCAAGACCTTATGTCATCTTTACGGTGAAGAGTATTAGCTCAGGTTTAATTATTATGTATTTTGTACTAAGGATGTCATCATGAAAGAGATTGCTCTTTCTCTATTTTCCAATACTTGTAATAACAATGTTTTCCAGAGATACTTCCAGAACTTTCAAAACTGTTTATTTTCTTAATCAGAAAATGAAGTTTAGGGCTTCCCTGGTGGCACAGTGGTTAAGAATCCGCCCGCCAATGCAGGGGACACGGGTTCGAGCCCTGGTCCGGGAAGATCCCACGTGCCACGGAGCAACTAAGCCTGCGAGCCACAACTACTGAGCCCATGTGCCACAACTACTGAAGCCCATGCGCCAAGAGCCCGTACTCCGCAACAAGAGAAGCCACCACAATGAGAAGCCCACGCACCGCAACAAAGAGTAGCCCCCCTCACCACAACCAGAGAAAGCCCAGGCGCAGCAACGAAGACCCAACACAGCCAAAATAAATACAATAAATAAATAAATAAATAAATAAATAAGAAAATGAAGTTTAAAAGCTGCTCTGAGATGTGTAGGATGTTCCCATTCTTTTGTGTGGCAGATGTATTTCCTAAAATCACTGCAACAGTGTCCCCAGGCCACACGCTCTTCTACGATGTGGCCCTATCACCTCCCCATGCCCTTGAATGGGGGCTGGTTTCTGCTTCAGCCCACGGGGATGGTAGGTGGGCATGGTCCATGCGACTCCTCATGAGATGGCCCCAGGCCATGCCAGCCTCTGCACGGAAGTGCTGGCTGATGGTCACAGTTGGTCCCATGAAGTCTTTAGCCATGTGACTGAGTCATCTCGTGCCTCCAGCCCAGCCCTTCTGCCATCTGAGTGCCACTGTGAGGGGTCAGTTCACACCAGGAGGAGCAAAAGGACCGCAGCTGGGCCACCTGAACTCCTGGACCAAGGAATCTGTGAGCATGAAGGGTTGACTGCTGTTTAACTTTACTAAGTGGGCGGTGACTGGTCAACCTCACTGAATGGGCGGTGACTGGTCAACCTCACTAAGTGGGAGGTGACTGGTCAACCTCACTAAGTGGGAGGTGACTGGTCAACCTCACTAAGTGGGAGGTGACTGGTTAACCTCACTAAGTGGGAGGTGACTGGTTAACTTCACTAAGTGGGAGGTGACTGGTCACACGGCAACAGAAGCTGCAACCATTTCTTACCAAATTAGCAAAGGGTTTTAAAAATGATGTTTAACATTTACTGAATTTCATATTAGCTTGCCCTTGATGGGAAATAACTTCATAATGTATCAAGGGCTTTAAAACATCCAGACTTTTGGACCTTGTGAAACTATCGTAAGGATGTGGATAAAAAATCCCAGAGGCCGTCCTCCACTCCCAGAAGCTGTGCTCCATTCCTAGAGGTACCTACAGTTTCCTGTTATACATGCTTTCCCAGCATAGTTGCTTATTTCATCAAGCCAGCAAAAATGTCTCTAGAATGAATGATTAGCAAGATATCATTTGATAACAAGAGTATTATATAATGTAACATAATCATGAGCGGGGTCTCATCCCTTTTGCCAGATTCCACTGGTTGGAAGCAAGCCCTGGGCAGGTTCTGCCTGGTTCAAGCCGTAGGATGTGAACGTGGACAGCAAGGGTCATCAGAGCTGTCTGTCTGTCTGTCTGTCTGTCTGTAACCGATTCTGGGTGTGGGACCCTCAGACCCTACCTACAGCACCGCCACACGGGCAGCGAGAGAAGAAGTCTGCTCAAATACGCGGTTCTGAAAAACAGAAAAACACAGTGAGAGTTTTAAAATTCTCTGCCTCATGGCCCAAACAGACATTTCTCTGGACCATGTTAACCTAGAGGTAGTTTTCAAGATGCTAGAAGAGTGATCTAAAATGTATGACTTATAGTTAAACTAGAAAAAATTCTCACCAACACAATCCAGCATTATTTCTCTTTTGATGCATAGATTTATTCCAAAGTATGTTTAGGTTTGTATAAATGGTTAAATATTTCATATTTATTTATTGTACAGTTGATGTAATTGTTTGACTCTGCTATACTTAACTACATGATACTTTCATGAAGGGAAGAAAACTAAATAATTATCAAATCAGCGTTGGCTTTTTATTAGAAAAAAATTCCATAAAATGTATTTAGGGACAAAAATGAAATGCTTTCGAATTTGTTGTTTGGTGTTGACCCTTGAAAGAGAAAATATAATTTCAAGAGTTTGAAAAACATTTGCAGCAAAGAAGGTTGTGTCTTTTGAACAGAAAATAAACATTGTGGAAGCAAAGAAACAATGGTAGTTTGGGGTAGTTGTACTTTATCACTGGAAATTAATCCATAGCGTGTTTCATTTTTGCTTTGTTAAAAATTGAGCAAAATGGTGAGTTTTTTCTTTCTTTGCTGCTTGGTTCTGTTTTACCAATTAATGAAATTTAAATGCATATTCTTTTCACATTGTATATGTGTATTCAAATCTTGGTAGAAATTGACTAAAAAAAAGGGGACATATTTTAACCTAAATAATAAAATTGAGCAAATACAACTGAGTTTCTTCTACTTTTTATTAGGAAGAGAAATTTTAGGTCATTTCCTTGGTAACACCACTCACTGCTAAGGACATCAGCAAAAGTGGTACCTGCCCAAAACATGAGTGACCTTTTGTATCCATAACAATTTCCAATATCACAACTCCTGAAAAGAATAGAGATCATTTTGCCGAGTGAAAAGAGTAGAAAAATGTAGTCTTTTGCAGAAGCAATAAAAAATAAAAATAGTTTATAAGAGGCCAGATGGCAACAACATCTCAAGGTCCTGATTGGAAAATCCCCGCCCCCACCAACAATAAGAGTTGCCCTCATTTTGGTCAGATCTGAATATATTATGAGTTGAATTACCAATATGGTTTAAAATGAAAAAAAATATACAGTCGACACTTGAACAGTAGGTTTGAACTGCACAAGTCCACTTATAGGCAAGCAGTTTTCAGCAGTAAACACTAAGTATGACAGGGTCCATGGTTGGTTGGCTCCCCAGATGTGGATGAACCCGGGATTTGGAGGATCGACTGTAAATTATACTCAGGTTAAACCCCCATTGTTCAAGGGTCAGCTGTGTATTTTAAGGGTACTCAAAGTCTCTGTGTAAAGAATGCGACATTTGGTGTGAATTTTAAAAAGCCCTTGAGATCAAACTATGTACATGCCGAGCTTACTTAGCTTTTTTTAAAAAATTAATTTCTAAATCTATTTATGTATTTTTGGCTGCGTTGGGTCTTCGTTGCTGCGCGCGGGTTTTCTCTAGCTGTGGCGAGCGGGGGCTACTCTTCTTTATGGTGCGCGGGCTTCTCATTGCGGTGGCTTCTCTTGTTGCGGAGCACGGGTTCTAGGCGCGCGGGCTTCAGTAGTTGTGGCTCGCGGGCTCTAGAGCGCAGGCTCAGTAGTTGTGGCGCACGGGCTTAGCTGCTCCGCGGCATGTGGGATCTTCCCGGACCAGGGCTCAAACCCGTGTCCCCTGCATTGGCAGGCGGATTCTTAACCACTGCATAACCAGGGAAGTCCCTAGTTAGCATTATTGAACTGAGTTGGATTATATCCTCAATACAAACTGTTTTTTAAAAAAACAAAACAAAACATTTTTTATGTATAGACATAACCGGACAATCTGTTCAGATTATTGGTTAATCAGGATTTTAAAAATAATCTTTCTAAATCCTTTGTTTGTGTGTGTTCTTTTAACTTAAATTCAAACACATACATTTGGATTTATAGTGTTTTCTTGTTTTGCTAGATTGTAAACATCTTTGATGTGGTAAGCTAGTTCATACTCTTCAATGTTTATCTCAGGGAAGCCGGAAACATTCTAATCTCTTAGCCACTGAAGTTTATACCCTGTTACAAGACTCAAATGTAAACTAAGTGTTAAGTGTTGTATTTAACGTCTTCAAATTAGCACCGTAATTTAAAGAACTTTATTGGAATTTCATGTGAAAATTGCAAGAAAATCCCTCTGGGGACGGTTCTAGCAGAAGAATTATATTCTTAGTTTATTACAAGAATGAGCTTTAATTGTAAATGTCTGTTATGGGCACTGAGTAAATCTAGCATACTCTATCTGTTGGGATTTAAGAGGATTTAAACAGTCATTTGGTAAGTCATGATAGCCTTTTCTCAAAAGGGTGAGCAGGATTGTAATTTCCTATATATTCTTGCCTATTGCCAGTCAGAGAAAGGGAATTACTAGAGAGATTGATAGTATCTTTTTCCAGTATTTGAATGAAAACGTTCAGAATTAAAATTTATCTAGCTCTTTAAAGTGAGATTATTTGTGGGTTTAGATAGATTATTATCTATCTCCTAAATCAAAATTTTTGCTGTAAAGGTAATAAGAAAATAAGATGATACCACTTAACTCATTCAGTTTGTCACCAGACTATAGGAGAATAATATGTTTACAAGAGAAATAGAAATAAAAATCAAGTAGAACTTTACTATGATTATATCCCTGAAAAATTAGAGCAAAACTTGAGAAACATTTGCATAAACTTTAAATGAACTACAGATTTTTCTTTTGCCCTTTTTTTCAAATCATATGAATTTTAATAATGATATCACATCCTGGGTCTGAAACTGGTTAAGTGTCCACATGGCAAATTTACTTTTCGAAGTGACTGTTGAACTGTGTGACCCACTACACAAGTTGTGCGTCACAGTCACGCCTGGCATGTAAATACTTCCCTCTTCTGTTGACTCCACGCAGACAAATATATTATCTCAGAAGCCATCTGTGGAGGATGGTCAAGCCTCAAGGTGGATGGGACCTAGTCCTGAATCAAGTTGTGAAAGGAGGATTTGTCAATCCAGCACCCCCATTTTGGAGTGAGTTAGAGATGAACTTCTCTTATGAATAAATACAAACTGGTATGACCAAAGGCCATTAAAAAATTTGGAGTTTGTGAGTTATGAATTGTTTGAACTAAAATGTACCTTAGATGTGAAAAACTAAAGGTTAACTAAAATATCGATAATTTCAGAATTGAGTGTATCACAGAAATGGCGAGAAATTTTTTTAAACATTGTAAGAACAACTGTAACAACTTTATTTACAAAATCCACTGATGATTTGTTAATAATATTTGACGAAGTGGGGCTTCCCTGGTGGCGCAGTGGTTGAGAATCTGCCTGCCAATGCAGAGGACACGGGTTCGAGCCCTGGTCTGGGAAGATCCCACGTGCCACGGAGCAACTAGGCCCGTGAGCCACAACTACTGAGCCTGCGCGTCTGGAGCCTCTGCTCCGCAACAAGAGAGGCCGTGACAGTGAGAGGCCCGCGCACCGCGATGAAGAGTGGCCCCCATTTGCCGCAACTGGAGAAAGCCCTCGCATAGAAACGAAGACCCAACACAGCCAAAAAAATTAAATAAATAAATAAATAAGTAAAAAAAAAATTTGACCAAGTGGTAAATCTGGACAGGCCAGAAGAATTAGGCAAAAGCAGTAGGTTTTAATTCCTCTCAATTACAGTGTGATTTTTGTAAATTACTTAAATGTTCCAACTTGCAGTTTCCTTTTCTGTAAAATGGGAATAAGAAAGCTTTTTAGTATGATCCTCATGAGAAGGAATGAAATCAAGTGTATCTGGTCTATTGCATGTGACAGTTACCAGGGACATTTTGTTCCCCCTCCACTTTAAATAATCAAGGAAAAATGAAAGGAAGAAAAAGGAGCTGCATTTTCATGCAATATTAAGTTGTTTTTAGGACAGCTCGGGATTCTGCGTAAGGCTGTATATCTCCAGGAGCTCAACTTCAACTGTTAACAAATTCAGCTTCAATTTTATTGAAAATTTATTCAGTTTTTGAACCATTTGTATAACATCCGTCTGCACACTTATATTTTAGAATTTTAATTCTACTCTTAATAAGAAATAGTTATATGGTGATGAATGCTCTTGACATAGTTTCTTAAGGTGATAACGTCAATGTTCCTTTTTTTATTACGATCATTTTAATTTTAAAGTAGTGATCAGAAAAATAAAAGCTAACATTTATTGACTGGTTACAATATGTCAGGCTTTCACGTAAGAAATATACATTTATTATCCCATTTAATCTTCACAACAGCCTTAACCAGGAAGCATCGTTATTATTCTAATTTTATAGATTAATAAACTGAGGTTTAGGGAGGCAAAGTAATTCATCTCATACCACCCAATAAATAAGTGATAAATCTGACTGAAACCTTGCTTTTCCTCCATACTTTTCTGTAAGGTCTTCAACTTAATTTCAAACAGAGTCCATAGACTATACACAAATACTTATGTGTGTGCATTCATTCCTAAGGTAGATTAAATAATTGGGGAAATGCACACATTTATATTTTAGAATTGATTATGGGTGAAATGATATGACAAAATTATTTTGAAATTCTGAGGTGTCTAGTTTAGATGTGGCAAGCAGAGGGAACCTCGGACAGAAATAGGGCTCCGTGTGTGTGGGACAAACTCACCACGCTCAGATCACAAGGGAGACCAGCTGGAGATGAGGTCGTGAGGGACAGCTCTGGCATGAGAGGTCTTCTGAAGACCAGACTCTGATGAAACGTTTGAGTCTCATTTTATAGGCAGCAGAATTTTATGTGTTGTGTGTTTGTCAGATGGGGGCAGTGAGAATAATAATTTTAAAAAAAGGAACCAATTTTGTTTGATGGGAAAATGTCTACTTTTGGAGGTAAAGCATGATCTGTTCAGGCCAGTGATGACAATGTCCTTTCATCCTCCTGGTGATTCACCCAAGTTTGGTGCTGATCGGAATGGTCTGGTAGAGAGTGAGGGAGGGAAGAACAGGAGATGAGAAGGAAAAGGAGAGAGAGGGAGAGATTGAGAAATGAGAGAGAGTTGATGCAGAGATAAAGATGATATCCCAATAAATAAAACCTGGAAAACGCCAGAAGAAGATTTAAGCACAAGAGAAGGAATTTGTGTGGAACAAGAGAAGGATAAATCCTTTCCTCTTATACCAGGAGGATAAAGAAGTCAGGTCCCGGTACAGGTTGATTTGTAGAGTTGTCTCTGAGAAAAGAAAAGAGCCTGTCCTCCCATCTGATCAAGGGATAGGCAGTCATTCTTAGTGGAGAGCCGGGTGGGGAGGTGGAAGGGGTGGAGGGACGAGCGCGGAGGGAAGTGGACAAAAAGCTTCTTTCAGAGCAAGAAAGAGCCACCACAGGAAACGCTTCCAGAACGGCAAAGACCCTCAAGAGTTCACCCCTACAGAAAAGCACTGAGAACTTTGGCAAATTTAACTTTTCCAGAAATCTTGAGATTAACAAAAGGCATGAAACAAAGCAAGGAGCATTTACTCAAGAAAATCACCAAATCTTGGTAAGCAAGCAAGCTTCATGTCCTCCCCACATGTTCTATTCCCACTTACGGCACAACGAGAGATTAACAGTAACTAATAATAAAATAGGACAATCAGAATATACTGAATACAAGTTACGTGAATGTGGCCTCCATCTTTCTCTCTCAAATTCTTATTGTACAAATGTAAAGCCTTTTCCACCTTAACTAAGCACACTGTGGTTGTAACTTTTGTAGTTCGAGATGTGACAGCAAAACTAACACAAATTTCTTTTTTCTTCTTTACAGTTTCACGGAGAGAAGACTTGTTCTTACTGCAGAGCTTAGCCACCTCAGTGTACGCATTTTTGTTTCTTTATTAAGTCGAGAACTTTCACCTTTTTACTGAAAGGAAGCACTTTACGTCCTCTCTTAGGCATATCTGAATTGCAGCATCACTGTTCTTGCATTTGGAGGACATTATTAAGTAAAATAAAGGCCACTTGATCACAAGCATTGTGATAATGGACAGTCAATTGGCTTCTAAGTGACCAACGGAAGGGACACACAGGACAAAGGGATGATTCTCATCCCAGGTGGATGGAGCTGATTTCACGAGATTTCATCATGCTTATTTAACTGAAGTCTATGGCACAGGTTTTACAGTGTTAATATCTAGCACCAACTCAGATACTCTTCAAGGTTCTGTCTCATAAGGTGCTGTGCTCAGTGACTTGGTGATAACAGAAAATTCAGTTACTCTTTCTGTCTTCGTTTTTGACAAATGGAAAATAAAGAGTTTATCCTGGATAACCTCAGACCATTTCCTGATGTGACTATGTGTGCATATATTTGCGTGTGTGTCTGTGTGTAGGTATCTGAGATGGGAAGAGCTAAGAATATTGCATATTTCCTCACGGGGAAATATTCATGTATCATTTCCTGTATTTTCATCCACATTTAGTGCAGTCAAAAGAGTCAAAGAAAGAGCAAGGAAATAGATACTGAAAACCTGACAAGCACAGAAATATTCAGGCTTCATTCTATAATGACGACTGTAAATGAATGAAACCTTCTTGATGGTTCCACTGTTGACACGACATAAAGAGTGTTCTGGGCCCATTATCTGGTTGAAACACTTGAATTGTTTTGAAACATGGGTTTATGATGCTTAACATTATTTATTTGATATGCATTGACATACATTTATTTTTTCTCTCTTGACAATTTAAATTTCAGTGTTTCTGGGGAAAGGTAATCACTGAAAGAACTTAAGCAAGAACAGCAGCGGAGCCCAGGCAAAGCGTTCATTTCCTGGGGATCCCGAATGTGTTGTTCTATCATCCGCCTAATAAATAAAATGTCCCTCGTTTGTGAAAAAGAAATATTTTCAGCAGGATGAGTATGCTTTAGAAGTGCAGTTTTTTTAACATTATAATCATGAGTCAGAAAAGGTGCTATAGAAAGAAACTGTTTTAGAAAATATGCCACGATCTTCCATTTCCCTCTCCCTGGCAATAACATTCTTTTGAATAGACATCACCCAGCCTTTGGACCGTCACCCCTGTGACTCTGAAGTAGCCAAAGTTAACAGGCTAGAAAAGATAAACAGGAAGGATGAGGGAACAGCGCCAGGGCTCAAGACAGGCGTGTCCACCGGGTGAGTCAGGAGAGCTTGCATTCTCTGGTTACAGATCATCTGGGGGAACGGAGCCTGGCAGCTGGGGGCTCTCGCTGTGCTCTGAGCGTCTGACAAGGCGTCATTGGCAGAAAGTCTGCGTTCCCAGCCCAGTTACCACTGTTTAGGTGATGGATGAGAAGAGGGGTTCTCATTCTTGCCAAGAACACGGCTGCCAGCTGTTCTGTGGCATCAGAGTTCGAAGGAATTTTGTGCAACATGAAAGACAATTCTCATGATTTCAATTTTTAGTTCTCTTCAGCTTCTTTGCTACTCTTATAAACACTTGGAGTTATATCTCCAAGAAATAAACAAAAAAGGGAACTAGAAATCACTGGGAACTCTAGGGGAAATCTCAGTAACTCAAGTCACATGGGAAATATTCTTCTGAATCCTTTCTATAGTTTTGTTGTCAAATTGTTTGTATGTTAGGGAATATATGTAAATATATTTCTTTATACTGTTTCCTCTATTCCAGGCCTGAAGGACAAAGACCACAATCAAACGGTCCCGTTACCCCAGCCTCTCCCATGGTTCCTGGAATTCCAAATCCAAAGGCCCTTCCTTAGCTTTTCCACTTTCCTGGCTGATACTCCTGCTTGACCTAACAGAGGACTCATTCTCCAAATCCCTTTCTCCCTCTGAGTTTTCAGTGAAACAACGTTAAGGTTATGGAAGATGAAGGGTAGCCCTCAGGTCATGGCACCTGCCGGGCCCCGAAGAGACAATGGTCTGGCTCCCAGGCTGGTCGCTGAGGCCCCTGTGTTTCGACATCATAGTCTCCCTGCTCCAGACGTGAGGACCAGAGCTCTATTGCCGTGGGTGCTGAGCCCAGTGTCTGCTGGGAAATTCAGCATCTAGGTGGTTATCCTGTTTCATCAAGAACACAGTGTGAGAAAGAGGTGAGATACGTTTCTTCTCCAATCACATCTTTCTTATGCTTTTAAGGACTCCTTCCACAGGATACGGGCAGAGCTGTGACTTTGAATTAAGTTTTGAGCTGTTATCACCTTTGATTAGCTATAGTTATTACCGCCTGGAGAAAACTGTGTTACCGGTAAGAAATCAGGAATGATGGAACTTGCCCTAAATTTCATCCAGGGGCAAGGGAAACACTAGTTCCAGAGAATATATTTAAATAAACAGTGAGAGACAAAAATAAAGCTGCTCCATGATTTCACTGTGTGGGTTGTAGTTGTTTAGTACAGTGATTAGCAGTACTTTTTTTTTTTGCTCTGCAAATGTAATAAGAATATCATTACATCCACAGAATGAATTATTCACAAAGTTTGAAAGAAAACTGCGCAGTGCTACAAGGTAAGAAACAAAAACATTATATTTTTTTTCCATTTTATTTAAAACCCCCAAAACATATGTTAGTTTATTACAATAGAGCATATTTTCCCTGAAATGAACTGGGGTGCATTGAACTATATCATCAATGGGCTCCCAGTAGCCCAGTCGAATTGGAAAACAATGAGAACATCATTGTTATTAAAACATAAGATAGTGTTCTTCCTTTGAAGTGCTAGTAATGATAAATGTTACCTTATTTTACAAGTCTTTTTTTGGAACTTTAGAGGATTTTAGTAAAGTTGTCAACTTTTCAAAAAAGTAAAACTGTTATGAAAATGGAATTTAATTCTTCAAAGTCCTTTCATCCCTTCACTGTAATGGCCAAGTCCCGTAGCACACTTCATGGGGAGGGAAGGATATTTACTGTTGTTTTTGTTGTGTTTTGTACCTTCGAAGTTATCCTGACAATATACTGGCGGGATTAAGACGTGAATACAATAATTGACATAGTAAAGAGATAAGAAAATAGAATAATTAGTTTTTAGGCAGCAAATAGTCTTGCAAAATACAGATTACAATAGACCAATTTCCTGAGTGTATGTAACTTATATTTTTGAGATTTCTCTCTTCCTTCTCTGTTTGTCATCTCTAACTATTTAAAATGATATCTAAATCTTAAAATAATATCTTCCATTTACTGGGCTCTTCCTATGTGTCAGGATGAGGCACTAATGTTGGTGATTTAGGCACTAATGTTCCAGAGTCCAGGGGAATCAGGTGACTTCCTGATTATGACAGGGGGTGGGGTTCGGATGGGCCACTGCCTACAAGACGCCCTGCTGCTGCTCAAGCGTGGCCTCATCTTGACGGTGAAGTTTAAGAATTCTACGCCTTCCATTAAGTAGCTCACTTTAGATGTTTACAAATTCCTCTAAGAGTTAATACTTGGTCCACAGTATTTTAAGTTACTTAACGGCCTCGCAGGAAATTCAGCTGCTCTTGCAGCTCAGGTGTGCAGAGAACGGGCCGGCTCCTGGGAGGCACCGAGCTGAGTGTCAGGTAGAGGAGGATGGGGAACAGGAGGCGGAGGACACCTCAGGAGCTCCACTCAGCAAGCCTGGTGAGCAAAGCAATCTGCACTTTTGTTTTAAGACGTTCAGTTTCTCTTACAAGAGAAAGATGCCCTTCTCTCTCCCCCTGCTTCTCAGGCGGAAGCGGGGTCCTAGGGGAGCAGCGGTGGGGACGTGCCCGAAGGTTCTGGCCTCGGGAACGCCCCAGCTTCTCCTGATCTCCCTCCTTATCCGTCCCTCTCACCTCGATGCCGTCTGTCCTGCTGGCACCGTCGAGCTCAAAGCTGCTACCCGCCAGAGTCTGATTTTCCTCTGGCTTGGCCGTGGGCTGCGCGCACCGGTCTGACCAGCCTCCCCGGCTTCTGCAGCCACGGGGCCTGAGTCGCCGCCTGGTCCCCCATCCAAGCCCAGTGCCCAGTGACCCGCCGCCTCCCGAGCTCCGATGTCACGGGCTCCACGGGGCTGGTCCAGGCTGCATCCTCCCTTCGTGGGACTGAGCTCAGCTGCCTGTTCTACATCTCGAGTACCCCCCGTCGTAGGTGCGGAAAAGGGGGGCTGAGGCAGGGGGTAGGGGCCCCTGGGAGAATGCTTTTGCAGAGTTCTCACTGGGGATGAGCGAATGAGAGCTTGTTGTATGATGGGGAGCTAGTGTGACAGTGACATTGTGACATCGGGTTAAAGGCGAATGCAGAGCTTGTTGCCCTTCGCTGGATTTTCTCCCCTTTGGACCAGACGCTTACTTATCACTCTTCTGTTTCAAGCAAGCTCAGGTCCTACATAAACCTTGCCCAAATGTTTTAACCTATTGTTTAAACTAATAACCGGAATCAGATGCGGTTTAACCTTTCTCAGATACTGCCTTTACACTGGAATCGTTTGCCTTTGTGGTTTGTCGGAGACCGCAGGATAATGTTTAATGATGATATCTGTTTGGGCTACAGATATTTGTTGGCTCGTTGTAAAGTTAACGAATTGAATGAACTAATGAATAGTGAATCGCAAATTTGCCTTATTTTAGTGGAATTTTATTTTTAAGTTAATTCCTAAAGAAGATTCTAACATGGTAAATTCGTTTAATGTCACCTCTGGTAACAGATAGCTTTGAAGATGCTTATTATTCAAAATAAATATTAACGAATTGCTAATGCCCTTTGTGGTCTCACTCTATTAAAATAAGATTAGTTGTCTACTGGTTAAACACAATGTTCTAAAGGTAATAAAATATTATACAAGAGGCAAAACTGTGAAGCTGTGTTCAATACCACGCAGAAGGCGTGTGTATTTTCAGCTTCCCGTCCAAGGTCGGAGGCTGTTGAGGTGAGACTCCAGCCAAGCCTCAGTGTCAGACTGGAAAAAACCCATTGCTATTAAAGAATGAGACCAATTAGATACATGAGTCCCACACTGAGCTCAGCTCTGTAGCTTATTTTGCTAATATATTCTTTTCAGGACCAAAATGTAGCATCTGAGGAACTATCCATAACAGTCCTGCTTGGATAATGTGTCCTATTTCACCATGAAGAATTTTTCTCTCTGAGCTGAGTAGAGAAACCGCACTGAACTATTCTTGGCACAAATAAGGCTTACGCTCAATTACAATTCAAAAGAGTTTCACTTATTTTACATCTGGTGTAAAAATACCTCTTTATTGCCTCTCAGTTCCTCTATCAGAGGTCCTGCTTCATAATAGATAAACTCACTTTTCAGGGCTGAGATTTAACTGTTTGAAATTGGCACGTAGTGAATCTGTGGGGCTGAGGCAATATTCCCTCCGGGTTTGGCCCGTTTTCTCCTCTTATACAAGTGATGAGGAAAGGAACAGGGACAGCCTGACAGGCCAACAGTTCACCTTTTAAAATAAATTATGAGAACTTTATGTAAAGCAAAACTCACATTTATTGCCTTACAGATTCTGCTGTGTATTAAACATAATGACTGATTCTCTCTACGAAATGACTGATATTCAGGCTCAGATTTTCCTGTGATCTTCTCATTACAGTGGCTCAGAAAGCCTTGACTTGCTCATTTAAAATATACTAAATTGATATAGATTTTAATATATTTATCAAGTGTAGTATTTTTTATCGTTAGCAATTTCCAAATTTCTTCTTAAGTGAAAAATGGCTTGTATTATTGTATTTTTCCCTTAGAGGGAAATCTGTCCTGGGCTCGTAAACGGTTTGCCTAAAAACTAAGGCCCAGATGTGCACCATTTACTCTTCGTTTTCGGAGTATAAATGCTCCCCACCACACAGACTCCACGCTATCCTGTGACATCACTGAGCTGAGAAGTGGAGAAGGGAAGTGAACAACCAGCTTTCTCGAGGGTCTCGGAGCTGCTCCAGCCCATCACTTGCTGTAATTTAGTTGTCACGGGGCAGGGGATGGCAGGGTTTCTAAATGGCAATAGAAAAAAATATAGAGATACAGTAGGCATCTTGGGGAAATGGTAACCTTTACTAAGTCGATATATTATATCTGGATTAAAAAGTAGGAAATGCTAATTCAGTTATTTTGCCATTAAATAATCTATGTTAAATTAATATTGTAGATGAAAGTAATTAAAAACAACTTTAAGGAGAAGCTCTGCTAGCCTTTATTAGTCACTAATGGAAAACATTAAGATCCCTTAGAATTAATAAATAAATCCCGAATAAAATACAGATTTATCTTGTAAAGCCCTTCTTTATTCTTTTTATATGGGAATTTGAGAATAAAATTACCAACGGTGAGAAATGTGAATTGAAAGACATTAAAAAGGATATTGAATGCTGCAGTTTAACACTCTTCAAATTCAAAGCATGGAAGCACTGGTCATTATTATCCTTCTTACAAGTCAATCCCAAGAAATCTGTTAGTAGGCAGATTATTTCTAATAAATGTGTAGGGATTTTGGTCTTATTAATGCTTAGATCCTGAAATAGCTATCACCTGAGCCATCAGAAAATATAGCTTTTTTATCATTAATGAGTAAAAACTGGGGACAAGTGCCAATACTTATTTACTCATTGTTAATATGTATTAATTACAGAAATACTACCTGGCGGAACCATAAGGAGAACCTCTAGTTTGGGAAACAGAGAAACTTGGATTGAAATGCCTATGATTTCATTTAACGGACGGACAACTCACCAGATAATTAATTGAGTCGTTTCCTCATCCATAAACTGGAAATAGTGGCACCTCCTTTGTGAGGTTATTTTAGGGATTAAAAAGAATGCTTGTACAGTCTTTGTACAGCACTGGGATGAAGCAGATATTCAGCAGATAGCAGCTCAAGTAGTGTTACAGGTGGTGAGAGCTGGAATACGGAAGCAGAAGCTTGGAAAGTATAGGAAAGGTGTTTATTGCCACAGAATTACAACCAACAAAAATCAGCCTCAAGCACAAGTTTCTTGACTCCTACTCTGGTGTTTCTTTCAAAGACACCATTGGCATACAATGGTAACTTGTGAAAGACTTGAACTGTCGAAAAATGTGTTGATAACTATAAATGGATCTGCTGAAACCAAAATAGTCATTTCTCTTGGCTGTAGAGAGAGGTGTAATATCTCCACATTATGTTTCACTGGTACAGATGCTAATTGATTACAGTACAGAGAAGATCACTACATATAATATTGGTACTGTTTCCAAACATCTGAACAGAGTAACTGGCTTTGACACACCTGCTGAGAAGCGGTGGAAGATAAGCAGGCAGGACTCTGCAGCCGCGTCAGGGGCGTGGGCTCAGATTCCCAGCCACGTGGGCTCAGATTCCCAGTCACGTGGGCTCAGGTTCCCAGTCACGTGGGCTCAGGTTCCCAGTCACGTGGGCTCAGGTTCCCAGTCACGTGGGCTCAGGTTCCCAGTCACGTGGTGGCTGCTGGGCTGCATTCTCCCCGGGAGGCTGGACCGGAAGAGCCTGCTTCCAAGGTCACGGGGTGGCTGAGAGCGTCTGTTTTATTGCAGCTACTTGACTGCAGGCTGGAGCCTTCGCAGAAAGGCAGCCAGAAGCCACTCACTGAGCGTGCTGCGTGGGACTCTCCAACCAAGGCAGAAAAGAAAGTCTGTTTGCTCAGACAGAAGATTATGTAACACAGCACAATCATGGAAGTGACGACCCAGGACCTTTACCATATTTTATTGTTTAAAAGCAAGTCCCAGTTTTGTCCACAGGCAGGGGGGTGAACAGCCTTACACAGAAGTATGGATGTCCTTGCATGCACACAAGGGTATGAATCCAGCAGGTGGGTATGTGAACTTGAAGTTCACCTTCAAGTCTGTTGGCCACGAGTACTAATAGTAATTTGAGATTAAAATGATGTAAATGTATGGAAACGTTGCTTGCTAACTCTTAGATAACATATTTGTGTGTCAGTAAATATTTGGTCACTTGAACAATTTTTAACCGTTCAGCCCAATAAGGCATTTGATCTTTGTCATGACTATAAATACAGAGAAGAGAAGTAGAAAATTTGGAAGGCTCAGAATATAGGCTTTCTTTGAAAAATGCACTGCAGAAAAGTCAGCATCTTGAATTTACTGGGGGGATTTCCACCTGACTTTAACGAAAAGAACTGGGTGGAAAAATGCCATACACCAATAAACCCGGAGGCTGAGGAGGGGCTGCAAAGCCCTCAGGGCTCTGCAGGTGACATGAGTGGCTTCTAACTTCCCTCTGCACCGAGAGCATGCTTTGGCTTCAGTGTTAGGGGATGGGAAGAATATTTTATGGGAACACTTTTGTCATCTTTTTATGACAGTAATCCCACTTTCTAGGCTGTCCAGGAAATCTGACCTTTGTTTATAACATTGTCTATAATCAAAACTCATTCCATATAGTCACATCTTTAATGTGTGTTTTATTGGACGCAATCCCTTTTAAAGTTGGGCATTGTTTTCATTTCCTGTTGCTATGTAACTAGTGACCCCAAAACATGGCTTAGACAGCAGATCTTTATCTTTAACAATTTCTACCCTAGAGAGACTGGGCGTGGTCTTGCTGGGTGCCTGTGACTCAAAACCTCTGTGAGGTCACAGACAAGGTGTCACCTGGGGCTGCAGGCACCTCAGGCTTCACCAGAGCTGACAGATCTGCTTCCAGCTCAGACACAAGTTGCTGGCGGGGTCACACCTTTCCTGGCTGCAGATCTGGGCTTCTCCATCCATAAGGCTGCTCACACCTGGGCAGATGGTCCCTGGTGGCAGGTATCTGAGGCAGTGAGAGTGTGGAGGGGACCCCAAGGCAAAAGCCACAGCCTTGGATACCCTAATCCAGTAGGTGGCCTCGCAGCACTTCTGCCATATCATGTCCTTGGAAGTGAGTCACTGGGTCTAGTTTATACTCAGGTGGGGGGACTGCCAGAGGGCGGGGGTCCTTGGAGACAGGACTGTGTGTGCGTCTCAGGTGCTGCCCGCCACAGGTGCTGGTGTCCTGATAAAATAGCACATGCAGGAAGAGGGGATATAACGTGCATTAGTGGTCCCAGTGTCCTAGGTGTCTTTCTTCATCATGCTGGCTTTACCTTCACACAACTTTCGGAAATTGACCTTCAGAGACATTGTGGAAACTGGCTGAGGCCACAGAGCCAGGGGTGCGACCCGAGGGCTACGTTCACCAGGCCCTCATCTCAGGCAGCGCCCCCGTGAGGACACGTGCTGGCCTGATTATGGCGATTCAATGGGATAATGGAGCAGTTCAAAAGCATACCAAGTTTTAAACCGCTGAGGGTAAGAGATATCTTTACAATTCTGAATTTTACCAGAGATTCTTACAAAAGAACATAGCCCATACCTGTGTTGTTGAAATGAGTTAAATTCAGTGTTTTAACTGTTGTTCTGTGGCTTGGTGTTTGTGACACTTCCTCTGTGGCCCGTTTCTGACCTACATAGGTGGATAGGTAGCCAATCAGTCTTTCTCTCTCTATTTCTTCTTCTACACACACACACACGCACACACATGCACACACGCGCGCGCACGCGTGCACACACATGCACACACACATGCACACGTGCGTGCGCGCACACACACGCACACACGCGCATGTGTGCACACACATGCACACACACGCACACATGCACACACACGCGCACGCGTGCACACACGCACGCACACACGCGCACACACACACGCGCGCGCGCGCGCGTCATGACTACTCAGAAACCAGAACTAGAGTGTCACCCCGACCACCCACATCCGTTCTGCGTTAACCCCTCTTCTGCTTCCTTCTTTCCCGAGGCTGATACTAACCACGGATCCCTTTGGACTCCACACACCTTCCCAGTCTACCCAGTCACTTATGAGCTCATAGCCGTAATTTTTTTTTTAATTTTTAATTTCATATTGGATCTCCCTTTCTTGTCCCTAAATGACATCCTGTGAATGTTCCATACATATTCAGCCGTCACATTCGATTGTTCAAAGTCCAATCCAGTTCACAAACCAACCTCAAAAGTGGTTTAAATCTTATCGCTTTTCCCCAAAGCCGGCTGGGTGCTGTGTCGCAGACCTGAGGTGAGGGATGGAGTGGGCACAACTTTCACTCCTCCCCTTCATCTGTTCCACTCTCCCTGCCCTGTTCAACAGTCAGATTGCAGATGTAAGCAGTCATAGTAAATGTTTTAGGCTTGTAACGTTAATTAAAATTAAATTCCCCAAATCACAGCCCTGGAAAAAGACAGTATTGAGTCAACTTCTGTGTCCTTCTTGAGTGACCGTTTGTCACCTTCCTTAAACCAAATGTATTCCCCTCTCATCCATAAGCGGATAGCAAGCATTCCGCTAGTATTGTTTCCCTAAATGCATACGATGAATCCTCTTCCATGAAAGAAAAAAGAAAAAGGAAAATTCTAAGGAGCTAAAGACTTCCAGCAGCACATTAACTTGCTTCGTACAGATTTTCATCCCAGAGAAAGGATGTTGAATATTTGCGGGAGGCAGGCTGATCCCCAAATATGCCTTACGTACAGACCCCTGAAACGTGTGGATCTAGCGGGATTAGCCTGGATGGGCCCAGCGTGATCACAGGAGACGGACCCCGGGCAGGAGAAGGGTCCCAGGACCACGACCGGCTGGACGCTGCGGGGGCCGCAAGGAAAGTGCGGGAGGAAGCTGAGTTCTGCACCATCGGAGCTTGGAAGAGGACCCCAGCCTCAGATGAGAAAGGCAGTGCCCGCCCACACCTCAGTTTCAGCCCTGAGAGACCCTGGGCTGGACTTCTGACCGGAAGTAAGCTGAGCTAATACATGGGGATTGTTTTAAGACACTAAAAGTGTGGGAATTTGTTAGAAAACTAATACAATTTTTAAACTGATGCCTAAATATGTATTATACACAGACTGTGGGATGAGACCGTGCCCTATGACACTGGTTACATATGGGATCACAGCGAACATTCCCAAGGCCCTGGGCAGTGGGCGGGGCCTGTGAATGAGCCGGAGTCATAAGCAGTTTTTATCAGTTCTGCATTAGCTGGCTTATTCCACGGGGAGAATAACCCAATAAACATCGTTACTTGACGTAATTGTGTCTTATAATAAAGCAATAATCCCAGGCTTTTTTCTCGATTTCTCCCTCTCCACTCCCGGCCCAACTAATATGTTATAAGCCCCCATATTGTCACGTGTGTGTATGTTTCAAGATGTAATACACCATTCTATTCGTTTCCACAGCCCTGAACTCCCGCAATGATAAAATTTTTGAAAGTTAAAGAGGTGTGTTTTTTACCTATATTTTATACTCAGCACTTTGCATAGGTGACATGGATTCAATGTTTAATTCATTTTAAAAATTATCCATGTAATTAATGAATAATTGCACCTTGTATTTTATCAGCTATTAAAGTGTGTCCACCTCTTCTATAATCTCTCTCCATAAGTGCCTTTGTGTGTGTGTTTTTCAGTTCTTAATTTTTGGAAACCAATATGTTTTCCTAGGCTGGTTGTCTTAAGTTATCTTTAAAAATAGAAATTTTGAGTTTTCAATATCAGAAGTAATAAATCTATTTTATAATAATGGATCACATTAGAAAAGTATTCAATTTTTAGCATCAGGTAGTCTTCTAAAGTTTTCTTTCTTGAGATTTGCACATTCAATGTGCAAATTCAAAGATTTTTCAGAGAATACTAAGTGAAATGGTTTAATTTTTGTTTCAAGGAAAGTAATTCTACAAGGACAAAAAAAATAATTAAAATAACGAATAGATGTTTTAAATTTGTGCTATTTAAATAGATCTAGCTCTAAGAAAAGAATTGGCTAGATGCATTTAGCATTAAAATATCTAAAATGCTTCCAGAATATTCAAATAATTGTCAGTCACTTATAAATATCTAGTAATCACAGCTTTTCTGCAGGTATGACGTTGTAACATAGATGCTGTTACAAATGCGTTCTGCCTGCCCACAGGAACCATGTGCAGCAGATGTGGAGGATGTCTGAGGTACTGGAGCAAAAAGAATGTCTTCAAGTTCAGAGGAAGATTTTCCCCCTTGTGCAATCATTAAATCTGATAAAATTTAAGACTTTGCTTCTGGACCTTGATTTGGACAGATGCGAGGAAAAGCGTGTAGGAGACCCCATCAGAGGCAGTAATAGAGCAGAGTAGTTAGTGGGTGTCTGTCACCTTGCAGAGGGTGTGGTGACCCAGCTAACGTGGACCACTGCTGACTCCTGGACCAGAGAACTTGCCACGTGGACAACTATTTAAATGCCCTAAAATTGTGATGCGTCACGGTTGCAGGGAAAGATGCCAAAATATCTTTCCTATGAATATGTATGAATGTTACGGTAACTATGTGCTGTACAAAACTATGTCACACACCACATGGCTGTGGCGGATGCATTCCGGTTACAAAGCCTTAGGCACTCTGCATGTCCACGTGATTTGGCCGTTCCTCCCACACAAAGTGGCATGTATCTCCCGGCCCCATTGATGTCTGAGTCCGTCTTTGTCCAGGGGACGTTAGCAGACATGGTAGGAGGGAAGGCTCGGCTCCCACTTGCCCTCAGCCTGGGAAGACCATGCGTCAGGCAGCCCCCTGCCCCACTGAAGATGAATGAAGCCCTGCCCTGCCCTGGATCAGCCAACACCCAGCACATACCTTGCGCAGCAAGAATAAACTACAGCTTTGGGGACAACTGAGCTTTGGTTTGTTATGCAGAGTTACTACGACAGTGAATGATAAAATGCTTCCCAGAGTAATTAAACACATGTGTTTCTAAACATGGAAGGATTCCCAAGTTTTCAGTGCAAATGCAGATAACTCTAATATAGTTTGTTTTTTTAAAAATGTTGATAAAGATTCTTTCCTTCTAGTATTTCCATTGTGACAATATTAAACCCACAGGAAGACTTACCGGCAGTAACTAAAACCTCAAATGTATGTTTTCCTTTCTGTATGCCATTCTGTTTTCCCCTTAGGTGAAGAAGTAAAAACAATTCTAGGGACAACATGGGAAGAAAAATACAGGCACATGCACAATTGGGGTTTTCTGACAAGTTCTCCATTATATTGGAAGCAAAATGCTCTATTTTATAGTCTTGTCACACAGCATAGCTACAAGCAGGCACTCTGGATTTTTCTACTAGAATAAACATTCAAGAAAAATAACTAGGAAAAGGCACATTTGAACCACCTAGCAAGGCACCAGAAGGAGGCAACCATTAGCTATCAATATTGACTAAAAAGAGTCCGTTGGGCAGGCTGGAGAGAGGTTTCGTTTTGTCTGTGATGTTTGTAAATCAAACTCTTGCAGGTGTTATGAACATATCTGCATGTTTTACTATGTCCATCTGTTACGATTTCATAAGTCAAATATTTCTCTTCCAAAGTGTTTCATCACTTGCATTTTATTTCCTCCCATGAATCAAAAATTACAAATCTAGTCAGATCAAACAAATCAAGTTGGCGAAATAGAAAATGCATAGAATCTTTGACTGTAAACAAGTCATTAACATTTCTGTGATTCCGTTGTTTATGCCTCAAAAAAGTAAGAAATGAGAATGCCTGAGACCAGAGTTTTAGGTAGAAGTCTGCATTAATGGTTGTTGCTAAGGGCAAAATGTGGAAATTCTAAAACGAAAATAAGAAATTGTTATGAATAAATAATAATTAACTAATTAAACATTAGTCACCACTGTTGCAACCACATAAGATAATGTTCTTCTTTCACTTAGTTTCCATTTCTGTACTTCCGTAAATGCACCGTATATTTAATTAGCTTAGGTATATATCCATTTAAAAATAAAACAGTTGAAGATGTGACTGAAGTGTCAACTATCTAGATGGATAGATAGATAGCTTTGGCAATGAAATGATGGTAATTTAGTCATTTTTTCCCAATCTGTTTTTGCTGTTGTAGCTTATTTAATTTTCCTCTTTGCACATCTCCTAGTACCAAATCTTTAAACAAAAGAATTGATTTAAATATTTCAGCTACTTTTCTATTTTAAGTGTTTATATTACATCATTTTTCATGGTGAAAATACTTATTGTTTCAAATTATAAAATTAATACATAGTCACTTAAAACATTTTGGACAACACTGGAAACCAAAAAATAGAAATAAAAATACTCCACAATTGTATGAGCTACAGTGCTGGAAAAGACATCAATTTGGTGCTTAACTTGAAGGTGGCTCGTAACTTTTCAATGGACCACCGTATCTAGAAAAATTGTGAAAAGGGCCAAGTTTATTGTAATTCACCTCAAGTCCTTTCCCTCAGTGTCTGGGGGGTGCGATCCTTTTTACTCTTCTGTAGGCAGGCAGTACCCCCTCTATGTGGAGGTATTTTTGCAAGTTGATGCTGTAGCTTTTTGGGGTCTCCTTTCTTCCTCTTTTTATATCCTGACTTCTAACCAATAGTTTGTTTTATTTTATGTGACTAACAAATATGAGGAGTTGAGATAATTGTCGTAAAGTGTCCATTTGTCCAAGACGCTGTTGCTAGTTTACATATTACATTTCTTACTTCCGTTGAGATCTTTAATCACTGTCTGAAGTGAGAGGTAGTGTGAGGGAGGAACTGAGGAGTTATTTCCCAAGAAGAAAACATAATGGAGCTGAGGACTGTCTGATCCAAATGCTTTTGGTTAATTAAACACATTTAAATTAAAAGAAAATCTTGCTCAAATATTCTCCATATTTTTCAAGCATTTCTTTTGTGTGTGTGTGAAAATGACCTTAGAAAATTTACTAGTATAGAAATAGCCTTAGTCAATAAACATTTCCTGAGTGCTATGGAGCAACACGATTGGTAAGAAAGACGCAGCTTTGAGCTTGAGGAAGAGAGAAATATCACTCCTGTGCTGGTAGAAAGCCCCTCACGAGATAAAGGATAGAGGAGGTGATGAGATACCAAGAAACCAGAACTATGAAGAATATCCCATGACACTCATATTCCCATTTCTTAAGCCTTAATTTCATCTTCCTCTTGAGATCCTTTAAATCACTTTCTTTTCCTCATCCACTTTTTTTTCATGATGTACTTCGAGGCTGAAGTCATATTTAGATTCATCTTGCCCATAAAATTAAATTACTAAAACTCATGGTAATTTTTTAAAAAATATGAATGGATATAATAATTAATTACACTCAAAAGTTTTGATGGATCGTGATTCTTCCCTTAAACATATGATTCAGATAGTAGATTAAGGGAGGTGAAGTATAAGAGTTGATGAGATGTAGTCACCTAACTCAAAGGAATAACTCTAGGCACGTTTAGCCCTTTAAAATTAAACAAATAAACATGATCACATGTAACTTACAGGTTGACAGTTGGTCAGTTTTCCTCCATTAAAATGAGGACTATGCCTTCCACACAGTTTGTAGAAAACCAATCACGTTGTGAACACGTAGAAATACAAGCAAAACTTCTTGTACGTAGGAGTTAATTGAATCAATTAGCGATTTTTCACAAATAACATGACTACCAAACCCTAAGTTCTCAGTTTTTCAAAAGCTAACCCTAACAGAGTAACAAGGTAGCACAGATGTACCCGCTAGACCGCCATACAGTATTTCTTATGCATACTACTCACTCACATCTAGTTCCATTTGTTTTTTATATAATAAATTATGATGTAAATTACAGTGTAGTCTAATCATACAAATACCAGATTTTAAACTAGACCCCTTAAACCTAAGGACTTCTAGGATGGAAATCAAAACACTTTCCTATAAGAACTAATGGACAAGCACACAGGAAACCATATAGCACCATGATACTGTGCAAACCAAAATGAGCTTTAGGTTGTGTGGTTCTGGGTCTGCCATCCACAGTGGAAAATCAATACCGGATTCAATTCCTCTTGAAAAGATTAATATGCAACCCTCCTGTAAGAAAGGAAAATGCCATGTAATAAATATATTTACCTTTACAAATCAAGTCACTGTTAATTAGTGATAAGCTAGGAAGCAATATCTTGGCATGTGTTTATCCAGGGACTGGGAAACTGAGATAACCAGTTTCTACACTGGTATATTTACGGCACATTAATTGGATTAGGTAGGATAAGATCAAAAGAATCCTCCGGAATTCATTAATTTTATATTTTATCTTTTGCAGGAAGATTCAAAGAGATAAAGATGGACTTTTCATAGGACTTTTTACTTATAAAAGGAGCTGGCCTATATCTCTTTAACATATGCTGTAGCTCAAAATTTAGGCAGACTTCTTAATTATATAAAAATCTTGAAATATGATTAAAGTAGGAGAATATAGTTTATAAACTGTTCATAACTTTTAAAAAACAGACTTTTTATAGCAATTTTTTATCTTATCTATGAGCCCGACATATAGAGGTAAAATCTTGGTACCAACTATGTCACTACCAAAATATTTTTATACAAGAAAATAATTTTCAGATCCCTGACTGCTGACTCACTATTTCAAGCAAGTTTTTTAGAGAATAACTTTAGCACATGCGATAATACTTAGGTGTTTTGGCTTGCATTTACTTTAAATATTTTCTCCAAACATACATATTCATACGCACCCCAATGCAGAGTGGAAATTTTATATTATCCAGGTAGCAGTTTGGGAGGCTACATAGGATAATTCAAGCTTAAAAATTCAAGAAATTGTGTACGTAGATATGGAAATTGGAGCCAATTTACATAAAGTCTATTCACTGAATACTTAGTGAGTAATCATTATATTTGCCCTTTGATTACCTTGATTTAATCCTTATTGGTATGTATTCATTGAACGAAAGCAAAGTACTCTATTTATCGCTCAGTTTATGAATAAGCTACTTCACATAGCATTCTACCACCCATGTTATGTCCACATTCCATTTCCATGATGTTGAAACAGATTTTCTTTTTAGTACTCAGGACACCAACATAGCAATAGAAAGGAGAAAAATAAAGAAGGGTATAGAAAACGTTTTTTCTTGACCTGTGGAAGAGAAGTTAACCCTCTTTCTCATTAAAGTAAGAGTTGTATCAGTAACAGTTGTTTAACATCAGTTTGCTCTGGGCTAGAAAACAAAAGAAGATCTGACTATTTCAGCAAACAAAATGGGATGTTTTTATTTTGGGGTCTTTAATGTCTTAGAATGTCTTTCTCTCTCTATTCTCAGCTATTAGAGGCTGCTTGACAGGAATTTGATAAGTATTTTGCCTAAATCATATCAATATAGAATATGGTTATAATACTTATTTATATGTATAACACTTTTTCCAGCACTTTTGTTTTGCAATTGACAGTAAATAAATAAATAAAATACATTACTTCCCAATGCATGATACCATAAATTGAAACATGATTTCATAAAATTCTAAGTAGTATTACTCTATAAGGCATATTCTTATATTTACTATCTTTTTTTTTTTAATTAACTTATTTACTTATTTATTTTTTTATTTTTAGCTCTGTTGGGTCTTTGTTGCTGTGTGCAGGCTTTCTCTAGTTGCGGCTAGCGGGGGCTACTCTTCGTTGCGGTGCGTGGGCTTCTCATTGCGGTGGCTTCTCTTGTTGCGGAGCACGGCCTCTAGGCGCGTGGACTTCAGTAGTTGTGTCTCGTGGGCTCAGTAGTTGTGGCGCACGGGCTTAGTTGATCCGCGGCATGTGGGATCTTCCCGGACCAGGGTTCAAACCCATGTTCCCTGCATTGGCAGGCAGATGCTTAACACTGCGCCACCAGGGAATTCCCTATCTTTTCTTATATATTTTATTTTCTAAAAGAATTTTGGGCACAATTCAGCATCGTAATGGAAAACTAATGTCTTTGGAAGCCAAGCTGTAATCTGAAAGCTGATTCCCGGCGGCACAGAGATGAACTGTTTGGGCTCTGGCGAAAGATCTTCCCAGAGCATCTGTACATCTAAAAAGTTTACAACACCAGCAATTTTGCATTTATTTTTTGTGAATATTTGCTTTACGTCTAGGCTACTTTAGTTCTATGATGATAAGGTTCATGCTCTGCTTTCACTCAGTGAATACATTACCCTTCTCAGGAACTTAGAAGCACAAAATTAATGTTTATTGGAATAACCCTTGATTCTGTTTTTGCCCCTATGAACTCTAAGTCATTAGGTCCTGCCTGCTACAGGTTCAAGATATGAATGAGTCTATCCTTTGCCTCGTTTTCCACTGTGCACTCTAATCAGCATTATTGTTGCTCGTCGCCACAACTGTCTCCTAAATGATCTC
The DNA here is from genome assembly GCF_028023285.1 of Balaenoptera ricei. Taxonomy (NCBI): domain Eukaryota; kingdom Metazoa; phylum Chordata; class Mammalia; order Artiodactyla; family Balaenopteridae; genus Balaenoptera; species Balaenoptera ricei. Next base: position 81,872,933 of record NC_082655.1, on the reverse strand, counting down.
AGTGTGTCCATCCTTGGCCATTCTCAACTCAGGATGCTCTCATTAAAATATAAAACTGATCTCAAACACCCCGGTGCCTTTAACGTGTCCTGCAATGCTCTGTATAGTAGATTCCCATCCGCACCAGCTAGCTTTTGATCCATGGCAAACCCACAACTTAGTGGGTTTGAGAGCTTAGTGGCTGAGGACTGCATTTTTTGAGTCGTTATTCGGTGTTTAAGTGGGGCTGGGCCTGGGGAGGGAGTTCTGCTGAGCCAGGCCGAACTCACTCCTGCACTGGGGGCAGCGGCCAGGTCACCTGGGAGCCAGCTGGCGTCACAGAAGCCGCTCTGTTTTCTTCTCGCTTCTCGCCCTGCAGTGGACCGCCCCGTCTTGTTCACGTGGAGACACTGGTTGAAGAGGGAGAGTTAGAATTGGGCTTGAAATAGTGCAACATGCTCCCTCTCTATGCTTTTCCCAAGGAAGGTCACAAAGACAAACCAGATTCAAGGGATGAAAAGAGATGCTGGAAAGAAGTGGCCTGGGTACAGAGAGCGAGATGATCTTATCCATTTTGGCAGACAATTTACTATGCTGTCCGTACCTCTTACCTGCAGCGTCTGTCAAATTGACGTGCACCGGACGCCCGATGCTCACCCACTCCAGCCACCCTCATCTTATTCTTATTCTTCCAAAGGCCGACACACTTCTGGCCGGTCGTTTCTCATCCTGCTGCCCCCTGTGGCCAAACGCTGTCCCTCAATATTGTCACCTGACTGGTCACCTCACTCAGGTCCCAGATAAGATGTCACTTTAAATCACTACACGACCACGATCTGTTTTTCTAGTAGCTAAAATCCATGGTCCAAACTCCTCCAAGTCTGAAGGGTGAAAAGAGAAATCTAATATTAAATAACACGGGAAATTGCGCTGGTCCCCAGGATAATCACATCACAGTAGACTGTGAACTGCATGAGGACAGGCACTTGGTCGTGTTAGCATCGAAGCTTCATGCGCACCTGTATCTGGTAGTTATGTCTTAAATGTCTGTTGCTCTAATGTTTGAAATGCACCGACACAACTGCTTTAGACCCGAAGCAACTATCTCACAAAACATGGAATACTTTGGGGAGAAGACTAATTCCCTGATATTGTCAAGTGCCAATTACTCCAGGACTCCTGCACAATCAGAAGCCCTTGTGAGCATCTGCTTTGACTTGGCTTTTTAATTATTCTTCTCCCCTCACAACAGAAGAAGGTAATTACAATTCCTGCTGTTAATTATGAGCTTCTTGCCCAGAGCATCTGGTCCTGCATCTGTCTCCAGCACAGTGCGTCACAGCTTTGCTGAGACAATTGTCTGAGGAGCCAGAGCCTTTGTTTCATTTTCCTAACGAAACTATCTAAAAACACCACTGTGCCACGCAGGCTTCTCAGGGTGGGTGTCAGCCACTACCCCTCACAATCATCTTGTGTTCTGGCATCTTCCTTGGAGAATGATTAAAATGAAGAGTCATCACAAGACTTCTCTGGTTTTCAGTTTTTATTCTTTGTTTTTGTTTTTAGTGTTTGATGGAGGGAAATGTGGGCTTCATCCATCAATATGGCACACACACGTATGTCCGGTTCATGACTCCTTTTTATTTTTCTTTCAGGATATCAGGGAGTCATCTCTGAACTTGTCCAATCCCAAATTCAGTGTCTTTCTCCCCAAATGAAATGATCAGATAATAAAACCACGCTCTGTATTGAATGTTGGGGCGTGATTTTGAAACTGCTCTATGGTCCACCAGACGTGCCGTCCTCAACTGCAGACGCCCTTGCAAAAATGCTCTTGGGAAGCAAGTCTTCCCACCATTGATTCAATTTCAACTCCTATTATGATGTTATCAAAATTTTAAATGAAAATACAGAAGTAGTTTCTGAAGTAATCCATTTATGTAAAACTACTCGTGATTAAATGGAACCCATCTAAAAATTATTGATAAGATTCGAGGGTAAAATATGCAATGTTTTTAAGAAGGAAGTCCACAGGGAATATGATACCCACCTGTGTTGCTCTGGATGGTCGCAGAACACTCAGAAATAATCCCTGTTTTAGTCGATTTGTGCTGCTGTGCTGACCACGTGGCTTATAAACACACATTTATTTCTCACAGTTCTGCAGGCTGAGAGTCTGAGATCTGGCCGCCACAGGGTGGGTCAGTGAGGGTCCAGGTCCAGACGCCTCAGTGGTTCCTACGTGGGGGGAGGGTGCTGAGGGTCTCTCTGGAGCCTCTTTTACTAAAGCACTCGTCCCATTCAGGAAGGCTCCACCCTCATGACTTAAACAGCTCCCAAAGGCCCCATTTCCTGGTCCTATCACCTTTGGAGGTTAGGATTTCAACATAAGAATTTTGGTGGATACAAACATTCAGATTGTAGCAACCCACATTTGGAGGTGGGCAAGATGTCCCTTTGAGATGGAATAGTGGTTATAATATTCATTTAAACTAATCAATGGAGTATACACATTCTTTTTTTCTGATATCATATTCTTTCAGGTACATCTTTTCCCTGTGTGTCTGGGTATTCATTCCTCGCATGAAGGTACGAAGAGAGATTTCTCCATGCCTAGAACTTCATCTTGTCATGAAGGCTCTCCTTCTCGTCCTGTGGTTGGCAGAATTCTAGGGTCACAGAATTCTAGGGTCGGCCCGAGATCCCTGCCAGTGGAGGTATAGTCTCTGTGACATTGGCTGCCACTCCCTAGATTAGGTTTCTAATCAGTTGACTGTGTTTCAGCCTAAAGAGATCATCCAGGTGACACAAGCAGGTGAGCCCTTTGACAGTATTGGGCCCTTCGTGAGTCAGGTGCGTGGAATGTGATGGGTGTGTGAAGTGGCCCTGAGTTGCTGAGGGCAGTGCCCCCGCCAGTCGCTACCAAGACAACGGGACCTTGGTCCTTCAGGCACAAGGCAATCAATCCTGCAATGACCTGAGGGATCTTGGAAGTAATCCTTCCCTATTTGAGCCTTTAGATGGAGACACAGTCACCTAATACCTTGATTTCAACCTTGTGAAATATGCACCCAAAACCCTCTGCAAGTAACGTCCTCAATTTTAGAAAGTCACTGTCACACAAAATATGGAGATTTGCTTAGCTCTTTAAGCCTCAAATTCATTAATGGAACATCAAAACTGTTCAGAAGTTTGAGGGGAATTTCATCTTTGAATCTTTGAGTGGATTACAAAGTAAGGGTTGGAAGAAAACATGACTGCTGTTATCAGGAAAGAGCACAAAACAAAAAAGACCCAAAGAACGTGTCTGCTGCTTCTGCAGCCTCTGTTAATTGATCTGCTCGATTTGACTTAAAATACCTCACCGTTGACAATGTGATAGTCCCTTAGCACTGGATGAAATCCGTGATGTCCGACATCAAGTCTAAGGACAAATAAAGCACCAGAGTTAAGGGCAAAGGCTTACACACAGGGAGTAAAGGAGAAACCAGCTACTCAACCACATTCACAGTCAGAGGTTCAAATACCCCTTGCCCACTTGCTGAAGAATCATGACTCCAAAAGACAGGCCTTTGAAACATTGGCTGGGAAGCTAAATAATCAGGTGCATGACCAGGAAACAGAAGGTTGATTCTCATTACGATCTCCTGACTTTCCCTGAATTGCCACCTAATTGGCTCTCCAGCCGCTGGGGTCTGCAGCCTCTTCGATGCTCACCGGCTCGGCTCTGCCGCAGGGGCTTTCCTGCTGAAACCCTCAGGAGCCAGAGCCCATGGCAAGCTTTCTCTCACGCATTTCTATCCTCCCATCTGGCATTTAAGCCTTTAAATGCAGGCGCTTCCCATCCCCTCCTTCACAGAACCTGCCCCAGAGCCAAACTGGAGGGGAGCAGCTTCAGAAAGACTGCTCAGGGGGCGCCGCGTCCTTGATGCTATTCAAGGAGAATTCTGTCACCTGAAGTTCCCTCCTCCTGACCCCTACTTGTCCAAATCCTGCACGTTCTGGAGGACCCACTGTAAACACTTTCTCAGTTAAACGTCCCTTGACGGGCTTGTTGATGGTCACGAGTCCTGAAGCCTAAGTGCATGGGCACCTCCTGACCCTGTGCTCTTCCCCTCCCCCTGCCGAGCTGCACGTATGAGGGGATCCCTGGGCTGTCGCTGGTGGGAGACAAGCAGGCTTAGGGGTGTTGCCTGCCGCTGGGGCCTCAGGAACACGGTGCCTCTGAGGGCCACTGGCTACAGTCAGGGGGATGGATATTCAGGAAAAATCACTTTGTCAGACTGTGCTCACTGGTGCTATTGAGTAAAGAAGGCCCTTTGCAATCCAAATAATCTGCCAACGTGTAAAGGGTCTATAGTATAGAATTACCTGTAAAGTTCATCAGGATATTAATCATTTCACTCTGGCAGTTGCAAGATACCATCTACTACCTTTACATACACAGCAATTCAAAGCATGATACAAAAGTCCTTTGTGGTTACACACTTTGTTACATTTACTATAAGTAGGTTACAAGTACAAGCAGCTTTCCTTATACCCCTCCATTAGCTTAGAATAAGGCAAGACAATTATAGTTACCTATAAAATTGTATGTGTGTATGATTTATTAATTACAGAGCACTTCCAAAATGCATGTGTTGTTTGGACTTCGTCACTGCGTCACCAAGTAGATTGCATGAACAAAAATACACCCTCTGCTGCGTTACCAACATTATTGACCACAGAAAGACTTTTCTTCAAAGGCTGGCCTGGGTGTTCGAGACGCAGCTTGGAGGGGAAGGTGTGCGAAGGCCAGAGACAGTGAGACGGCCCGGCAATGAGAGACGTCCAGGTGTCAGACGTGAAGCTCCAAATCGTACTCACCTTCCCTAGGTGACAGGGTGACAAAAGGACGGTGGGAAGCCCCACTCTCGCCAGAGGAGTTATCCTTGCCCTTTATTTTGTCGTCTGACCATGCACAGAAGGGCAATTTTCTATTATAGTTTAGCTTTGTGACTTTTTTTTTAAGTGCCTTAATTTTGTCTCCCCCTCTTTAACTTCCCAGTGAGGAAGGCTGATTCGGTTTCCCGCCTTGCTAAATGGTGACCGCTTTTGTGAATGATCCTGCCGTGGATTAGATGTCTTGAGGTCCCAGAGAACATTCTGGCCAAGCTGTCCATCTGCCCCTCGACTGACACGCAGATTGTAACCCTGCTCTAGTCAGACCACAAGCTGCAGAGGTGGAAGTTTGTATTTAATAATGACATAAACGATCTCTCACAATATATTACATGTTCTTCAGCGAGTGTAAATCGAAATGCAGATAGAAAGTGCCGTAAACATCATCTCCACGCTGTAAAATTTCAAAATGAATCCACAGAGGATCATAAAGGCATATGTTGTGCAGTCACATGGGGCTGGTCCAGGACAACTCCCGTGCGGTGGGGAGTACGTGAGGTGTCAGGACACCAGGCTCCGAAATTGAGCTCGACAGGAAAGTGAGAGTGGACGCCTCTCTGTTGGTCATATGGATGCAGTTAGACTCGTGTGTGAAGCAGGACGCTGATGTATTACTTAGCATCAGTGATGGAAATGCTCCAACACGTATGAACTGAGTCACCTGGTCCCCTTGGTGAGGATGGGTTCTCCCTACAGTCCAGCAACTGAGGAGAAACCACGGTGAGCTCTTTCCCTGGTGGAAACAAAAAGCATCAAAGTTAAACTTTTTCATAGCCTCAAAGTACTTTTCAACAACAAAGACATGTTTGCTTTGCTCTGTAGAAATTACTATTCACTTTATTCAAGTCACAATTTAAAAAACTCACTTCTTTAAACTTTTAGGTTCAGCTTAGAAATATTCTAAGTATAAATCTAGAAATTTTTAACAACTGTATTAATAGGGGCTTTTAATCTATTTATAAACTTAATTACCATTTTAACTGCATTTATAAAATATATTTAATTGTCTCTTTAAGTACATCGATTTTCTGACTGAGAAAATTTTCTTAGGACTTGAACAAGTCAGAAAATGACAAAACTCTTTATATTTCGTAAAATTTAAGTTCTCTTAAATGGCAAACATTAAGTTATGAAATGATTAAGTTGTATATAATCTTTGTAAGATTTCAACTTAAAAACACAAGCCTTAATCAAGTTTTGAAGCTTACATTCTAAATTCGATTTGAAAATCTGATTTCTTTTTTTTGGAAGCCAATTTCTGTTAAAATTTTCAAGCATGTAAAGCACCAAATTTGCATAGACTTCTAAGTGTCCAAGATATTAACACTGGGACTTTACTTTCTGAAACACTGCATTTGCTACTCTACTGAATAAATCTTCTTGGGACGCAATAGCCAGGTAACTTTTTGATCAGCTGAGCTTACGAATCGGAGATCCTGACTGAGCTGGGATGGGAGCTGTGGGTACCCAGGACAGACATTCCCATCACTGGGGCTGCTGCCCCATGAATTCCCACACCTAAAATGGGGCTGGGCTGAGACCTCAGTGACCCTAGAACTTTGGTCTGTGCACGGCCAGCTGCAAACATACAACTTACTACCCTGCTGCACCATCTGACCAGATTTTGTACTTCTTTGCTTCTTAAGATTTGTAAATACATTTTCTTAAAATATTTAAATACATTTCCTAATTCTAAAGACCTGACAGAATCCAAAATGCAGAATTATTTTGTAGGACCACATGAGATTTATGAATAATGAAACGTTATACCATTGAATTCTGTTTCTCTTGTGGCCCTTTTACGACCCCTTCTCACATCTACTGACAAAAAGAAATGCTCGGGATCCCAAATATTAAACCCTAAGTGATCCCCACAAGAAATACTGATCATATTGAAGAAACATGACCCAGAATTGCTTTATCTTAGAATGTAGAAATGTGGCCCCAGATCCTTGTGACCCCATCCTTGGGCTGGTCCTGTGCTCCAGGACCCTTTCTGGCTACACCAGTGCCTTCTCTCCTGAGGCCCACTCTGGCTCCCATGTGCATTGCTAAGTGGAAGCTAAGGGTTGGGTCTCCCGAGAGGAAGAAACCACACACATTTTCAGGCAACATATTGTGTCTGAACACAGAACACCGAGAGATCTACAAACATTACATTAATTCTCCATAAACCACTTTCTACATTCGTGTGACTCCAGCGAAAACCCCAGAAAGTTTTCTGTTTTGAGTTGACGATTTGCAGTTTGATTCTAATATTCATACAAAGATGCAAACGTCAATAATATCCAAGGCAATCTTGTAAGGATCCAAACTGGGAACTTAGACTAGCAGGTGTCAAGGTATAACATGGTAGTCGCTGCCAGAAGCAGCAGAATGAGTTAGCAAACCACAGCCGGAGCAGAAGGGCCCCAGCCGTGCTGGTCACCGTCTCAGAATCCTGCTTTCGCTGCGACTCTGCACGAACAGGCCGGACCTCATGAAAATCTGGTCGCGTGTTGAGACTGCTGACCCATACCCAGCAAGGGGACGTGAAAAGATGTATTACGTCCATAAGAAGGGCTCTGGGGAGAGCCAGGTACTTAAGGGCTTGAGAAGGCAGAGAGTGGGGACCGGGTGGGGGTCTTCACCATGAGAGGTGGAGCTAGGCAGAGGCTGTTGTCCCCTTGGTGTGAACCCCCCTCTGACACCAAAGAAGGGAGACCCAGGCTTCCTTATCCGCTTTCCCAGGCGCTGGGCAGAAAGGGAAGTGGGAGAGATGAGGCTTAAAAGCTGTCAGCAAACACCGAAAAATGGAGCCAGACTCTTTACTACAGCCCTAAAAAAAGCAGTTACTGAAATGAGAGCAAAAGACACCATGAAAACACACAGCATCACAGTAAACACTGTGCACTGACTGGTAGAGATGGAAAAAATATGACACTAACTGGCTCAAATTTAGGTTCTAAGATTAGAGGCGATTTCCTCTAGAATCAATAACTTTCAGAAGTATATATATAAAGGGTTTATGATTGGTTTTTGATTACTACCAGGTAGCATGCTACTATTGAAAGAAATAATGATACAAACACTAAAACTTCTCAAAAGCATTGCCTACACCTCGTGAGGTCACTGCCCTTTCCTGGATTTTTTCCTTCCTCTCTGGCCTCTCCCTCTTTCTTCATCTCTTGAGCCGCCTCCTCTTCATCTGAAACATCCTTCAAAAATAGAATGCCCTAGGGTATGGTGGTGAGTCACATTTTCCTCTTTTAATTCCCTCTCTCTAGATCAGGGATTGCCAACAAACAACCCTTGGTCCAAATCCCGCCTGTCACCTGTTTTTGTATGGCCTACCAGCTGAGAATAGTTTTTACATTTTAAAAGATGGGGGGAAAAAATCAACCAAGAATAATATTGCATTACACCTGGAAAGAATATGCCAGTGCACACAAGTGAAGTGTTGTCAGAACACAGCTGGACGCCCTCATTTAGGGATTACCTAGGGCTGCATTAACTCTGCTGCCACAGACATGATACAAGGCCCTCCCACAGTTCCACCTGCTTTTGAAACCACATACAAGCCCAGGAGTCCCTGTCTATTGAAATAAAAGGCTTTTGCTTTAGTCTCCCAGGCCTCCCTTGAGTCTCAAAAGGCTGGCTCAAGAGTTAATGGTTTGGGAATGTGAAGATGTGGAAACAAAGAACAGCTGTCGGGCCCCCAAACTGGTAACAATTTAGACTATAAATCCACCACATAGCAGAGTCCCTGAACTCCCAGTTCCCTGAAAGATACAGATAACAAGGTCTGACACATTTACCTAACCCCAGACCCACACCTGTCGAGACCAGAAGGCTGATGATGTTGACTCTGGATGACCTCACCACCAACCAATCAGAAGAATGTCCACAAGCTGGTCAGGCACCCTGCAACCCTCACCCCTAATGTTGGCTTTAAGAACCTTCCCTGAAAGCCATCAGGGAGTTTGGGTCTTTTGAACACTAGCTGCCCATTTTCCTCGCTTGGTGCCTGCAATAAATGTTGCACTTTCCTTCACCAAAACCCGGTGTCAGTAGAGTGACTTTGCTGCACGTCACGTGAGCCGACCCAAATCCAGAAGTGGTAACACTTCTTGGCTCACTCAGACAAATGTTCCCCTTCATCTATATATGGACAAATAGAAGAGCACTTAATTCATATATGGAATTACCAAAATAGCATAAGCCAGATTTTGTAGCTCATACATGCATGTATGTTTCATTCTTATCAGAAGAGCGAAAACACTACACAAAATTAACTCAACTGTTTTATTTTACTTCTTAATATACTCACATTCTGCCAACAACTTTCTGGTGAGTAAGGAAGCAGACGAGAGAAGCTGTCTCTTCCCCTTTCCTTCCATGTCATCGTTTTCCTGCCTATGTGGTTGGTGGATACAGGGAAGTGACGTGAGGAAGAAAGGACATGAGAGGACCCTTGACTGTTTATGTTGCTCAGAGAGCGATGGCCTGGGAGCAGTTCTAGCTCGAGCAGAAACATGGCCTCTCTGTTCCCACTCGCTGAGGCACGGATGCAACATGCTTGACTTGTACTGCCTGTGAGTCTCACTCAGCCCCCAGGCGCCAAGAGTCCACTGTGCTCTTGGAGCATCACAAACACTATGTGCAAACAGAGTGGCAAGAACAGTGGACACGCCTATTGCATGTTTCTCAGGTTCAAAAACAACATTAGAAATGTCGAGGCTATGACAGCAATGCATTAAACCAAGCTCCAGGGTGCAGACCCAGGAAGACATGTCTGCCATCATGTCTAACGTTGTTTGAATTGCAGGTAATGTCAACCTGTTTTCTATGTATCATGGGATGTCAAAAATTAAAACAAGAAGACTGATCTCAACTCCCTCACCTGTTTGTGCAATGGATACATCTTCCAAGTTCAAACTGCAGTCCCAACATTTACACATCAATGCAAGTGCAGAAGATAATCATATTTCAAATACGTGGAGCTGAGAATAGAGGAGGTTCCATTTAACCTTGGATTGGAAGTTAATCAAATGTAATACATGCTGAAAGTTAAATATCAAGAGAATAATAATAGAATCCAATACATGCTTTCCAAAGAATGAACATACTCAAACTCATGTGCTCATGGACTGGTATTTGTGTATCTGACAGTCTCTGTCTGTGTGAAAAGACATAGTAAAGATGAAACATGTAAAATCTGATTCCAGGTTAGCATTGCCGATAATAGATGAACATTAGCAATTGATTTTGAGGCCAGAGAATGCTAGCTTTTAATCCCAGTTATAGGAAATGATATCCCCCCAGAGGATTCTGTTCTCCTCATTCACAGATCTGTAACTAGTCCCAACTTCTGAATTCTAGCTGTCTGCTGGTGGTGCTGAAATTTCTATTTTTGGTGCTGATGTCTCTTCTGAGATGCAGTCCTTTATATCTGCATCTGGACATCTGTACTAGAATGTCTAATGGGTATATTAAAACGGAAAATGTCCAAGTCAAATCTATTATCTCTTCTCAACCAGAAACATTTCAATAGCTTTATCAAGATATAATTTACATAGCACAGAATTCCCTCCTTTAAAGGGTCAACTTCAGCAGTTCAGAATGTTCACAAAATCTTGCAATTTTGTTTAATTCAGGAACATTTTCATCACCCCAAAAAGAAATCGAGTCCCACTAGCAGTAATTTTCATTTTGTCCCTACCCCAGCCCTTGGCAAACACAAATCTACTTTCAGTCTCTATGGATTTGCCTATTCTGAACATTTCCTATAGACAGAATAATAACGTATGGCCTTTTTGGTCTGGCTTATTTCATAACATAAATAATGTTACCAAGGCTAATCCATGCTGTAGCTTATTTTATCGGTATCAGTAGCTTATTTTCTTCCTCGTAATATTGTTTACATTTATGTATTGGTTCTATTACATTATAAGGATATTCCTCTTTGTTTATGCATTCATCAGTTGATGGACATTGGGGTTCTTTCCACTTTTTGACAATTTACCTTGTGTGTGTACTAGACCTGGAATTGCTGAGTCACATGGTAACTCTATGTTTAACATTTTGGGAAACTGTTAAATTGTTTTCCAAAAAGGACACATTATTTTACATTCCAACTAGTAGTATACAATGGTTCCAATTTTTCCATATTCTTGCCAGACTTGTGATTGTCTGTCTCCATGATCATAGTCATCTAGTGGGTCTGAAGTGGAATTTTACTGTGGTTTCAATGTATACTTATTGTTGTAATTATTTCATGGTGTCTGAAAGTCAAGTCATTATGCTGTATACTTTAAACTTATACAGTGCTGTACATCAATTATATTGCAATAAAACTAAAAAAAAAAATCACCCCTTGGAAAAGTAAACAGATAAGTAAATTCCATAAACAAACTTAATATAGCTTATTCTGCAAAATGACCAGAGCTTAACTTGGGCTGCTTCTTGTAAATGTCAATAAAAATCATGACCGGAACGTAAGCTGTTCCCTGAAATGGTCACAAGGGAACCACTTGTAATCAATCCAGTATCACCCGGAAAACACTAATGCTCTGACCAATTGTTGTAAAGAAGTAAGACCTCTGTGTCTTCACTGGATAAGCTGTCTCATAACAATTTAGCTCTGAGAGCCTTTCACTCTGGTTTGAGAGCCTCCAGTTTGCAAACTGTTCTTATCTGCACAATAAACTCTTAATATATACTTTAAAATGTATGTTTTTGTTGTTACATCTTTCTTGGATGTTTATTTCCTCAGCTATTCCTATATCCTCCAGCTCTCTTTTGCTTGGACTGTCTTCATTCATCCTTTGACTTCCATCCTTTCACTGTTTTTATATGTAAACTATGTCACTTGTAGCCAAGATATAGTTGGAGTGTGGGAATTTTTGTTGTTGTTAATCCATTCTGCCAATCCTTGCCTTTTCATTGGCGTGTTTAATCGCTTTGTGGGCAGTGTAATTACTAAGTTAGGATTTACACGTGTCATGTTGCTACATATATTCTATATGTCATGCCCTTCTTCCTCAGCTCTTTCTTTACTGCCCTTTTGTGTAAAATGCAGAGATTCTTGTGTACCGTTTTAATTTCCTTGGTTTCCTTTTACTTTCTTTTTTGAGTTATCATGGGGGTTGCCTTGAGGATTAAAATTAACATTTTAGCTCAACTCAATCTAGTTCATATTAATATCAAGTTAATTTCAATAATATACAAACATTTTGTTCTAATGTAGCTTTGTTCCTCATCCCTCATTATTGCTATTATTATCATGTAAATTATATCTTTAATCATATAAAACAGTCAACACACATTTGTAATTATTGCTTTATGCAGTTGTCTTTTAAATCATTTAGGAGAAGAAAAGCATCACAAAACAAAATGCATTTATGCTGTCTTATATTTACCCATACTTATCCTTACCAGTGATTTTATTTCTCCATTTGAGTCTGTCTAGTGGAATTTTTTCAGCCTGACGTGCTCCTTTATCATTCTTGCAAGGCAGATCTGCTCTGTTTTTGTTCATCAGGGATTGTCTTAAATTCTTCTTCATTTTTGAAGAATAGTTTTGCTGGATATAGGACTCAAGGTCTCCTACTTATTTCACCAATCGCTTTTTAAACACAGCATTTTATCTTTTCCTTAACAATTATCACTCTCTGAGATGGCTTTACAAATCAGTTCATTTAACAATATACCCCACAGTGATAGTTAATTATCTAAACATGGGAAACAATTTGTTACTCATTTCTCATTTTTTCCAAAAATGGCACATAACTAACACCATGTAGATGTACAGGAAGAAGCTAATTCGCTGGATATAATTGACATCACAGGATTTTAGGACTTTTTTGTGAGACCCCTGGAGGAAAGCTGGTTAACTATGTATCAGAAGTAAGAACATATCCTCAATGAAAGGAATGCCACTTCTGACTTGGTTTTCAATACACCTTCAGGGACTAAAATAGTGTCCGTGCTATATCAGATGCTAAAGGAATATTTTTTGCATCATCAAAGGTTATTTCTGTTTTAGCCTATATTAATGTCAAGTGGACAAAAATAGTTATTACAATTACAGTTTGATGCCCTTTTACATCAAACAATGAAAAAAGAAAAAAATAATTAAATCTCTGGGACAGAGTTCCAAAAAGTAGCCTTAAGTGCTTATCTCTGCCAGTTATACACTGCCAGTCGCCTGATCAATACCCACTCTTCTCCTCTGACTTCCTAACTGAGTAGAAATTACATCACCTCTCATAACCCAGACCATGGTCCTTGGGTGGAGGCCACGGGGCGTCCAGGAAGCAACCGTTTGCTTGATGACAAGAAATGGCTCCACTGGCCCCCAGTTCTGTGTCTCACTTGTGCCCTGGTCTTCCTTACGTTGTTCCCGCTTCGAAAGCAGATGAGATTCCAACAATAAGAAACAGAAAGGAGAAGAGCTGCAGATTAGGGTGGCGGAGGGCTGGGGCAACCCCCCACCGAAGGACTGAGTCCTGAGGACGCTCCTGTGCTCTCAGCTTCGGGATCCTGTTCTCTGAGATAAAAACAAGAAAACCATCCTGTGTGACTGTGCCCGTCGCCCAGGCTTTTGAGCATTCGGCAGAACCTGGTCCCAGCTGAAGTGTTGGCCTAAGACACGTAGTCCTGTCCGGGGTTCATATTTGCGTTTTAAGAAGTCTGCAAACTCTTCGAAATAGCAATTTTCCTGAGGAAATGAAAACACAGAATGGGTCAGAATAACTTGCCTCATTTTACACAACTGTTGGCAAAGACAAGAGATGAAAGCAGTCAGGTTTCCTGATCCCCTTCTGTGCTGTTTGTTTTATTATATATTATGTCTTCCAGGGGAAAGTTATCACTTTTTTATTTGTAAGTTTGTGAATAAAAACTATTGCACATTTGTTCGTTGCCACCATTAATTTCATGTATACCTGTGTAACTGGATTTGCTACTTTTAAAGCACTTTGTTTTTAGAAAAAATACTCATAAAATTGCATACATTCCAGCCATAAGTGAAAAAAAAAATTGGGAAAAAAACTGAACTGAGGGCTTCCCTGGTGGCGCAGTGGTTGAGAATCCGCCTGCCAATGCAGGGGACACGGGTTCGAGCCCTGGTCTGGGAAGATCCCACATGCCACGGAGCAACTAGGCCCGTGAGCCACAGCTACTGAGCCTGCGCGTCTAGAGCATGTGCTCCGCAACAAGAGAGGCCGCGATAATGAGAGGCCCGCGCACCGCGATGAAGAGTGGCCCCCACTTGTCGCAACTAGAGAAAGCCCTCTCACAGAAACAAAGACCCAACACAGCCAAAAATAAATAAAATAAATAAATTAAAAAAAAAAAAAAACAGAGCCTTGACTAATAATAAAAAATAAAAAATAAAAAATAAAAAAAACTGAACTGTAATAAGAAGCATGGGTATGTGCCCCCAGAATATATACGGGATTCATGGGAAAGAAAACAGTTGTATTGCAAAGGAGCTGAGACAGTGGATACTGGTGATCACATCATTATACACGATGCATTCTGGCTCTTCTGGTAATGCCGCTGGGGCTCATCCCACCCAATTCTAGGCACAGGGATCCTCATAACTCCCCACCATCCTGCTATTGGGCAGGGCCATGTGATTAGTTCTGGCCAATGAGGGATGAGCAGAAAGGGTTCAGTGTCCTCCCGGGATGAAGCACTTAAGAGCTGCCCTGAGACCCTGCAGGATCTCCCTGTCCTCAGAACATCGTCATGAGACTCCACAGGGGAGAAAGCTCCTGGAACCCTGGGGGTCCTCGGGGACACCCCTCAGTGTTTCCATGCATCACAGTAAGTGTTGATGTAGAGCTACGGCCACTGAAAAAAGGCAGAGTGATTGGAGATCAAGACGGTTCAGGAAGGAAGGTTGGGGTCATTGCACCATGTCAAGACCCAGGACCAGCAGGGGTCTGGCACAGAGCAGGGTGCGGCTGCGGAGAGCAGCCAGGCCAGCAGGTGAGGACCCAGCAGTCTGCTGGGAATCCATCCTTTCTCTGATGACCATACCCGGCTTCTTTCACATCACGGGCTGACCTGCTTGGATTATGAATCAAGGCCCAGCACCTCGTCCAGCCAAGCACTGACCTTCACTTAATGCTGCTGTCAGAACCTCCAGTCATGAGCTAAGTGATTCAAGAATAAGAAAATGGTTAGAAATCGTGCACTCCACAGGGGACATCCTCAGATTTGAGTGGGGTTCTTTTGCCATCAAGCTCCCCAGAGCTGCCCTGCTTTCTGTCATTTTTCTAAGCTTGGGCTTTTGTCTTCACATTGATCTGTGAGCTACCTGGAATGTGCTCAAGAATTCTTTTTCTATGATTCTTAGCCAGACTAGCTTCTGTGTGGGGCTCTGGAAGCTTCAGTTGCACAGGAGGAAGGATGGACCTGGTAGAATTCACCGTTCCATCCTCGCGAATGTTTCCAGGTCCTTGGAATCCAGACCTTCAATGTATTTAGTAGCCCTTATTCACCAGCAGCAGCTTTAGGTTAATGACAGTGACAGTCCAGTGTCCGAGTGTTCATGGACCTTAGACCTCATGTTGAAATGGTTTCTTGCTTCTCAATTTTACCCTGTAAGCCTCCTGTTAGCTTACGTATCCAAAGCCTCTCTTTAGCTATAGCCCAAATAACAGCCTTTTCAGGATATGAACTTAAATTTAATTTTATAAATATGCATCTTTTAACTTCCAGTTATTACTTTCACTACTGTTGAAAATTAATGAAAAAAACTCTCCTAAGTTCCAATGAGGGCACGTCATCTCAGAACCAGAGTCTAGGACCAGATCCTCAAGCGAGGAAGGTAAGGATACCTTTATTTATCATCCAAATATGTAGTAAGTTTGGGAAAGTATAAAACTACTTGAGATTAGGTGAAGCAAGAAAGTTCCTCACTGAAACTTTCCATGACTCAAAATTCACGTCTCCAATCCACTGCTTCTTACCTCTCAGCTCTGCCGATAAATGGTTGTCATAACATCCTTGATCAGATTCTTGTGCAGTAAATGAGAATAAAAAGCAAAACTAACTTCATGTCATGAAAGATAAGGTTGCCTCAGGATAGAAAATTGAAACATTATTCATTAGGACAATTTTAAATACTGTAGTTGCTTGGAATATTAAATATGAATATTTTGCATAACAATTAAGAATGCATATTTTTTTCATGGCCCTTTGCCCTTCTTGAATTTTCTGCTCTTTAAATGTCTAGCCCTGACACCAGAAACAAAGACTGAATCCTAAACGTGGAGCTGGTCCCTGGCTCCAGCCTAAACCAAGCTCCTTTAGCAGAGTGAGTGTTATGTTCACACAAATATGTCATCGCCTGATGAAGCCAGCTGTCAGTCTCCACTGCTTAATGAACTTTTTCCTATCAAGTGAGTCCTTTCCAAGCACTCTTCATTTTTAATTTACTGAATAAGTTTGACCCTCCACAGGCTCCGAAAACCATTAAGTGTGTGTGAAGTTACTGTCTCAAGGTCTTTGCTCCTGCAATTTATTTCTATTTAGCAGAGAGACAGAGAGACAGAGACAGAGAGACAGAGACAGGGACAGAGAGAGACAGAGACAGAGAGAGACAGAGACAGAGAGAGACAGAGACAGAAAAAGAAGGGGCAGGGGGAAGAGGTCAATCAGATGCCAAGATAAATTTTTATTTCATGTTCCAGATATACTGCATCTGTTTGAAAATTCTTTTCTGATGTCTCATGAAGTTAATATTATTTAAAGAATTTTGTAATTTGGGAGCATTTTATAGAATAATCCCTTTGAAGAGAGAATTTTGAATAAAAATAAAGACCAGATCTGGTTTCAGAGGCAGAAATGATCTCAGATGTGGATGAGATTCATTTGTTTCGTAAACTTGTGACTTGGGAATCATGCAAAGAAACCTCGTAAGGGAAAATCCTAAGCCCTGTCGTTAATTTATTCAGACCCTCTGACTTTCCTGCGCCTGAGCTCACGTCAGGTTTACTTATTCTCCAAGAAATAGCTAGACTGTTTTTGATTCTGAATGCACAGCTACTTGCAAGTTTAGGCCAAATAGTGGATTTAAGGCTTGGATTCTGTCAGGCTCTCCTATATGTGCCGTAATGGTAGAGCTGAACTCGCGTTAGAACAGCTGTGTCTCGGTCTTTTGTAATACCTCTCAAGAGCAGAATAGAGCTGGTATTTTACAAAAACTTTTAACTGTGATTCTTAACCAGAAAAAATAAAATGATATGCAGTAGGAAAAAATACGTCACAAAAAGAATGTCTATTAACTTTTTTTTTTTGGTATTAAGGTATCTAGGTTGGAATTTGTATTATTCCCAAAGAACTTTTGTCAGAGATATAGAATTTCAGAGGGGACAAAAGTTGGTTATGCAGCTAAAAGATACAGTCCTTTATGACTACTAAGGAAAGTATTTTGCCTGCAGAAGAAAGCAGACCAACTCCCCTAGCCTGCTTTGTGGGAGGTGACACCTCACCACGACACCAGACTTTTGGAGCATCCCCGAGTGAGGCGGGATCGTAAACTTAAGTTACTTAGGCTTGGCCAGGGAAGGTAAATATTCTCTTCACCGGACTTTTCATTTCCGCTAACAAGAGTTCTCCTGTAAATTGATCCATATATGTAGATTCTTTGACATTTTCCCCAACTCGTAGTGAAAATGGAGTGTGAGGTTGAACTGTCTTGAGATGCTTTCTTATTGGGTAACCCACCTCCTCTGAAAGAGAGACACCGCTCCCCCCGAGGGATGTGGGGATTTGGACGTGACAGAGGGTTCCCATCAAGCCAAGTATCATCTGCTGCGGGAGAGCTGTCATTCTCCCTCCAAATAACATGGACAGAGCTGTGTTGTGTTAGGGGATTTACTACCCGGGGGCCGAGGAGGGGTCCACGGGGAGGTGTTGCGCTGGTGACACCATCCCAGGCAGGTTCTCTTCCATCCTCCTTTTTGTCGCTTTACTGTATCAAGATGGCCATCATAGCTCCAGGCATAATTTCTTTATAATATTGTCATCAAAAGTAGGAGGCAGATAGAAAAGATAAAAAGAGAGAATGGTACCTTTTACTTTTCTCACGCTTTTAATCCAAAAGAAAAACGTTTCCTAGGGCACTCTAGATATGCTTATTTCGTTGACCAAATCTGGGTCAAATAGTTATTTGTCCAAAGCTGCCAAAGTTTGAGAACTCAGAATTTAACTTGTTCATTCATTTTGATGGAAGGCAGTTAAGAAATCAGGACCCTGTAACAGCTGTTGAGTAACCATTCAACAAATTCAGCCCAATGAACAAAAGATTGAGGGGACAAAATGGGGATAGGAGGAAAAAAGTAATAGGAAAGGAGGAGAAAGGAAGTTTAATTATCTGAGAAGGAGAGATATTTCATTATTTAAAAGTTAAGAATATATCTCATGCAATTTTCACAGCAATCCTTATATTTGATTAATTTTATAATTAAGACCAGAGAAATATGGAACAGTAATTGAGAGCTCAGAAGTTCCATATTCCCTGTATGGACTACTGGAAAATTACTTAAACTAGGGAAATGTAAGGCATGGAACTGGCTTGAAGTTTGAGTATTACATGACTGTTTTTGGGTCCTTTGCTTTATCCCTGCTCTGAGGTTTCTTATTGGAAACAACTACCCTGATGTTGAATCATCTGGTAGGCAAAGACTGAGTTTCATCACAGACATGGATCCAGACCTGAGGGATCAGCCTCCTAGCAATATGCTGCGTTATACCTCTCCTGGATGCACGCTCTTCTTTGTTTTTGTGTTGATGATATCTTCTGATTCACGAATTATGAGGGCTAATTTGCCTTTTCCCCCAGGCTAGAATTAGCTTGAATCTCAAATCAATCTAGAATCTAAATCTAGAATTGAATCATAGATGCACATAATCTCAGTCCCGAGGTCCACTGGGCAATAGTTTACTGGCTGCTTTGCCATCACTTAAAATTAGGGCCAACTCACAGCCAGGGTGAGGGAACCCTCACTGCCACCCCTCACATTTCAGCCCAGTTTATTCTCAATTTTTTTAGTGCCAATCCCGTCACTACCACTACCCCAGTCAATTCTGCTTGTCAATTCTATTTCAGATGCAAATGAGAGAAATTCAGCTTCAAACTAGCTCACAAAGGGGAATTTATTGAATCATTATATTGGGAAGTTCAAGTTGTGAATTTTCAGGGTAGGTGGATTTAGGGTTTCAAATGATGCAACCAGGAATCTGGGTCTCTTTATCTCTTCCCTTTGCATTATTTGGTGCTGGATTCATTCTCAGAAAGCTCTAGCTTATGAGAAAAAATGAGGGCAATTGATCCTATAGGCTTATATCACCTTCCCAATCACATTTCTTTTATTATCGCACAGAAGCCCAACATTTCCCTCAATTTTCCTTCCTAGGTTATCTGATGAATATCAAAGCAAGTACTGAGTCCAGCACTATGGTCACCTGGTCGGCCAGAACTGGATAGTATGTCTATCCCTGAGATAATGTGAACATGAAGCTATTTTCATGTAAACCCAGTGGAAATGGTTTTCAGTAAGAAACATGTATTCTATCAAAACAAATAAAGAAGAAAAGTAGTATGAATTGATGAACATGAGAGCTACTCTATTTATCACACTTCAAATAGTGTTATGATAAAGTAAGCTATATACAGATTCTCAAACTAGTAATATTCAAAAATGTTGTAAAGGTATTGATACTGTCTTGTGCCTTCCTTTGATTTTTTGTAATTTTACTATTTTGAGACAAAATGACAAAGACATGAAGCAATCAAGAGTGTTCTTGCAAAATTGCTCTTGTCAGTCTGTGGCTGTTTTTCAAATTAAGAGACTTACAAGATATTTTATAGAGATAAGCCAGTCCATGCCATGTAGAATTATAGACTTCATTTAGGGATATTGAATTCTATAGGCAATAAAAGTAAAAGATCATCCATGAAGCCATATATAAATGATAGAGCTTTCTGAAAGATGTTTGCTTGTGTGTGTATGTATGTGAAATGCTCACTCATCAGAGACTGTAGCAATCTATCCCTGAGGAATGCTTGTTCTTTATATGTTAATTGCCAACTCTCAAACAGCAAATGTTTATGAAAATCCATCTATTCCTTTAAAGTCATCGCTTAAATTATAAGATATAAAGTTGTACATATTATCTAGCAGAAGATAGATTTTCAGAAATACTTACAATCTAAAACAGGTTAATCCTTTCTGAAAGAACACTTTTACCTAGTTTGAAATCTTTTCAAAGTTGTATTCAAAATAATTGAGAAACTTTTAAAATAAAGCTCTTTTTTTCATATCAAATATACCATCCTCCTACTCAAGATGGTTTATGATACACACATTTTTAGCATGTTTCTCCCTCAATGTTTTATTGGAATAAAAGACTACATATAAAAATAAAATTTAATTTATTTCACCACTTTAAAACTAGGAGGAGGGCTACCAGCAGACTTAGAGCAGTGAAGAATTAATGGACCCAATAAAACCGGTGAGAAAGAAGAGACATAAAAGTAAGTTCACATTTAGTAAAGTCAGGAAATAGTATCAAGAAATGAAGCAGCAGAGTGTGGGAGCCTGGGGGGAAGGCAGCCATGCTCCACTGGTCAGCGGACAAGGGAAGGGGCAAAGTGAAAAGTGCATCCAGTCTTGTGGCAGGACAGAGATGGGGAGATTTCCCTGGATTGTCCCTACCGGCCTAATGTAATTATGGGTGTCTTTACGGTGGAAGGAGAAAGGACAGGAGAGTCAGGGGAGAGGTGATGACAAAGGCGGAGTCACGTGACCCTAAACTTGGTGGCCTCCAGAAACTGGAAAGGGTAAAAGACACTTTCTCCCTCATCCCGCAGAAGGAACTCCCTCTGCCAATACCTTGATTTTAGCGCCATGAAACCCATTTCAGACTTCTGATCTCCAGAACTGTAAAATAGTAAGAGATAATAAATTTGCCTTGTTTTAAACTACTAAATATGCAGTAATTTTGTATAGCACCAATAAGAAACTAACACAAATCTCAAAAAAAAAAAAAAGGGAGCGAGAGAGGAATTTTCAATCTTTGCACTTGAGCAACAAAAGCATGGTTGAAGTTGGAGTCCTAACCCTAGAAAGTTCCATGCGTTTTGGTTTTGGTTTGTTTGGTTTGATCAGAGAAGCAGGATAGAGCTCTACTCATTTGAGGCATGTTTCGGTTGCCCGGACCAAAGATAATATCCTACTATTGCAAATCCAACCCTCCTACTCCACCACCAGAGTTTAAAGAGGACACCAAGGCCCTGCATTAAAAGAAAACAACAATGTCTTATTTGGAGGTAGCAAATAAGCCCAGATATCAGAGTTGTTCTTTAAAAAGTCTAGATTGAATCTGGCGTCTAGACTCTGGCCCAGAGCCATATGTGCAGAAAACGAACAACATGTAAGAGGAAACAAACACCAAGTCCAAGGCAGATCTCATTTCAAAGAAAACAGAATTAATGAAGGAGATCAATGAAAACAAAATTAAAGTTTTCCCGACACTCAGTTAAGATCATTACACTTGAGGATTTTTGTACTTCTGTTTCCTTTTTCCTGGAATCCTCTTGTTCCTCACCCTGACATAGGAAAGTCTCTCATTTCTTCTGGGTTTCAAATTCTACTTCTCAGAGAGGATATCCCGAGTATGGTAATAATAATGAAAAACCTCCTAGGCGGGGGAGGCAGCCCCTAGAAGGGGGGAGGCACTTCTCAGGAGCAGGGGCGGGTTTTGGACCAAGAGGGACATGAGGCACCCCCGTGATGGGGGAGGAGGAGGCCTCTGGGGTCCAGCACAGGCAAGTCCTCCCTCCCGGGGGATGACGGGAGAAAAAAACAAAAACCAAAACGCTTCCTTGTTAGATTTTTTTCTCTCAATCTGTCTTATTATTTTTTAAATTTGTTACTCTCCTCAACAAACTAGGAATAGAGGGAAACTTCTTCTACTTGTAAAAGGACATCTACAAAAAACCACAGCATACCTAATGGTGAAAGAAGTACATCGTACTTAATGATGAAAAACAAGATAATTTCCCTGTGAGATCAGGAACAAGGCAAGCATGCCCCCTCACCACTCCTGTTCAATATTATATTGTAACTTCTAGATGGTTCAGTAAGACCAAAAAAAAAAAAAAAGGCAAGGGAAGGTACACAGCTTGTGAAGGAAGATGTAAAACTGGATCTGTTCACCGATGATGTCATTGTCTATGTGGAAAATCCCAAAGACTTAAAAAACTCTTGGAACTCATTAAGCAACTACAGCAAGGTTGCAGGATACAAGGTTAATATAGAAAATTCAATTGGTTTCCTGTACACCAGCAGTGAACAGTTGGAATCTGATTAAAAACACACACAATTGACGTGAGCACCAAGAAACGCTTAAGTGTAAATCTACCAAAACATGTCCAAGATCTAGATGTGGAAAGCTGAAAACTCTGATGAAAGAAATCAAGAATGATTTAAATAAGTGGAAAGATATTCCAAGTTCATAAGCAGGACTTCTCAATATTTTTAAGGTATCAGTTCTTCCCAACTTGATCTAGAGATTCAATGCAACCCCAATCAAATTCCCACCAAGTGACTCTGCGATATTGACAAACTGATTCTAAAGTTTATGTGGGAAGGGAAAATACCCAGAATAAGCAATGTAATAATTTGAATAGAATTACAGTTGCTACTTTGCAGGTGTTCAATATTTGTTAAATATGTCATCATACTTCTAGTGAAATGACCATAGTCATACAGGACTATTTTATTTTGTAACTTATAGATTTTGGGGCTAAGTTGAAAAAACAAGTATTTAGGGACTAGATTGAGTGATGTCACTCTTCTCAGGCCCTGACCCCACTCCAAATGGTGGTGTTAATAAGGGCTAATTGCATAGGCTTTGATACATGGACCAAACAGAAACTCTAAAACAGAAAGACAGTGAAAATGATGTGTCAAGATAAAGGATAAACTCTTAACTGACTAATAATCCCTATAATATTGAGAGTTTCTATTTTTCTAGGGGAAAAAAACACAAACTCTTCTGGATTTGCATTTAGTTGTTATTTAAACTTATTAACTGCTTCTCTTACTTGCTGTCCAAGCCTTCTCAATAATTTAATGCATCAAAAAACTTACATAATTTAAAATTTTGATTTATTATTTGAAAATGCATATTTCTCTCAAAGTGCAATATATTTCCCAAGAACATTTTCTTAAATCAGACACAGTTGTAGTGATACAGTTGCTGATCGTTATCTTGTATTCATACTTTTTCTTACTAATTATGCTTCTCCCAGGCTCATGCTTTTTTGCTTTATTATATCACTGGACCAGGGAGCATTAACAGAGAAGCTTGGAGAACATCAATTAACAGGCTGTGTCTGTACTGAAAAAAAGAACTACTACCTACAGGGTCATAAGAGTGTGGTTTACAATAACATATTTTGGGTTGTATTGAAAGATATTGTAGAAATCTAAATAGACTTGAGAGTTGACAGCAACATTTTAGTTTACAGGTTTAGAGTTTTAGTGTAGTGTTTCTTAATGATAATCACACTCACCAGCTCAGTGGAGTTAAGAATCTGTGACAGAAGAAGAAGACACTTCAAGGAGCTAGCAATGACAATAAGGACCGTTATTAATATTTACTGAGAACTTAACCTGGACAAGGCATTATTCTACATGATTTCCATACATTGACTATTTAATTTTCACAGTAACCCTATGGGATAAGTTATTTTTCTCCCTATTTTGCATAAGAAAACCAAGGTCCAGAGAATTTCGCAAGTTTCCTCAATGTTACAAAGCCAGTAAGTGGATAAGCCAAGATTGAAACGAGGCACCTTGAGTTTATATTAAATGCTCTCAACATCCACACCATTCTTGGAAGTTTCTAAATACGATAAATGATGGCTGTGATCATTTGAAGTGGAAAAGAAGTAAGAGTAACACCAAATATACAGTAAACATTAAAATATTGTTACCATTATATAAGAAATTGTGGTCTAAGATGACAGAATTGGAGTTTATAGTGATGTGTGGTTTAGAGCCCAGACAACTAAAAACACCCACATGCTAACAGCAGCTGTGTTTGATGGTAGTTTATTGTACTATAAAGATGGAAACCAAAGTATTTTAAGAGCCGTAGTGAAATTCCCATTGGCTAAGGTGTCATCCAGAATATTTTACAAGTGTGAACGCTTGTTTCCAAGGCAGAGTTATTTTAAAGGTAAATTAAAAGGATGGAACTCTTCAGATAGATTTTATAGGCAAATGCTAACCAAGAGCTGGAAAAATGAAAATATTCTCCTGATTTCAGAAATGGGTAGAAAGAAATTAAGCAAAGCAAAAAGATGACTGTATCAGTCAGGGCTCTCTGGAGAAACAGGCCAATAGAAAATATAATCGACACACACAGATGCGAGAGACTTACGTTGAGGAACTGGCTCACGTGGTCATGGGGGCTGGCAAGTTTGAAACTCACAGGTCGGGGTGGAAGCGCAAGCTTAGGAGAGCAGTCGTGACATAGGACGTTCTCTTCTCCAGGAAATCTCAGTATTTGCCTTCAAGGCCTTTCAACTGATGGGATGAGGCCCAGCCTCCTCAGTGAGGATAATCTTTTATTTAATGTCAGTTGATTGTAGTTATTATTACCCATGGCGATAACACACCTCCACAGCAACACCTAGGTTAGTGTTTGATTAAGTACCCGGGTAACCTAGCTTAGCCGGGTTAACACATCAAACTAACCATCACAAGTTCTAAACATACACGACAGTCCATGAAGTCGTGATTAAACTGTGGTGGAAATAAAATAATGACTGGAATGGTCTAAACACCTCCAAAAAGGTGACAGTGTAACAGAAAATAAACTATGTACCAGAGAAAGAAATGAGGATGAATCTGAAGTTTGCACAATGGATGGAGAGAAGGGTAGAAGTGAGTCAAGTCCTGAAGAAAGACTGGAAACAAATAGGAAATTTTATAACCATTTAGAAAGAGATTTTATAATCAAGTGTTTGATTAATGAGATCTGCCCCTCAGTGAGAGAACAGCCCGTCGAATGTCTGGGTGGCTCAGGTTTTTCTGTATCAGAAGCATTTTTATGATATTTACTGCCTTCATAATTGATGTGCACTGTATAAAAATAACTACAATAATTTTGCGCTCACATACAAAATGACAAGTTTGACAGTTATCTGTACGATTGAGAAAATATAGATACTTTCGGGATCGAAAACAAAGAACAGAAGACTCAAGACTAGTCTTTTTATTAGGAATAATCCACACTACCCACTTTCTTATGACAGGACATCTGGTGGTTGTCATTTCTTTACAGATCTCAGTGGAAAGATTTTAGTATTAGCACTATGTAAAAATTGTCTATAAAATAAAAACAAAATTAAACCCTCAAGAAATAAGTGAAGGAAGGAGCCTAGGCTCAGCCTTCCTGGTTATCACCTCCAGTTTATTCCTTATCACCTCTGTGACCTTGGACTCATCAATCAACAGTTCTGTACTGCAGTTTCCTCATCTGTAAATTTGGGATAAAGGTGTTTACTTCACAGAGTGGCTGTGAAGATGTAATGAGTCCATACCTAGCACACTCTAAAAGACCCTGGTGTCATCTGTGCTGTGTCAGGATTAGTAAGTATTGTTAATCTGAAGTAGTATTAGGAGGTTGAATTGATAAACCACATGTTAAAACAAAGGAAACACGCCAACCAGCCAACCACTCATCCACCTTCAGTGTCTCTGTTCTGGACTTTTCCTACACATGGAATCACAAAACACGTGGTCTCTGTGATTGGCTTCTTTCACCTGCCATGATGTTTTCAAGATTCATCTATGATGTGGCACGTATCAGCATTTCATCCCTTTTCATGGCTGAAACATATTCCACTCTATGCATGTATTAATATCATATATTTTATTTACCTGTCCATCAGTTCATGAATATTTGGGTTGTTTCCACTGTGCGGCTCTCATGAACAACGCTGCTATGAATATTCACGAACAAGTGTTGAAGTGGGCCTGTGTGTTCATTCTCTCGGGTATATGACCGGGAGCAGAATTGCTGGGTCAGATCATAACTCTATGTTTAACATTTTGAGGAACTAAAACACTGTTTTCCAAGGCGGCTGCATCACTTACAATCTCACCACCACGTAAGTGTGTTCCAATTATTCCACAGACTTGTTATTGAGTATATTTTTTAAAACTTTTATCCCTCCTAGCTGGTGCAAAGTGGTATCTCATTTTTGTATTGAAATACACTTTCCTGATGACTAATGATGTTGAGTGTCTTTTCATCTGCTCATTGGCCATTCGTAGATCTTCCAAGAACTGTTTATTCAAACCCATCTTCCAATATATTTGGATTTTATCCTTTTATTGTTGAGTTATAAGAATTCTAAAAAAGGTGATTTGGACTATTTTTTCCAGTGTTCTTTGCCTTTATGGAGGAGAGGATTATTGGAGGTCTTACTTCCCTCTTTCTACTGATGTCACTTTGTCTCTTACTTTTGAATAATGTAAACACTAGAAGAAACTGCCCCGTGAGCATTGTGTCAGTGGTGCAAATGTGACCGGCAGAGATGCCTCTGCGTCCGTCACAGATCTTTCTGACTAGACGTGCATGGAGAGAGAAGTAGCAGTGCGGCCACCCTACTTCTCCAGGAGACAAGGGGACACACAGAGGGCCACCGCGGGAAAGGCACCCACGGAGCCGGAGCCGCTGACGGCTCAGCCCTGTCAGGACTGTCTGGAGAGAAGGGGCTTTGAATTGATGTTTCAGTCGGATTGTGAGTTTAAGGTGAAGTGTTCAAAATCAAAGACAACAACAAATGCCTGAGTTTGGAAATCTAAGGTCTCTCTCCACTGGGCAGTGAAATGATCATCACACACGCTGGTGTTCTCGGTCCACAGCCTGAACCGAGAGGAGCCGCGGTCGGTAGCATTGCTGGGGAAAGGAGAATGACAGTGCATCGCTGGAACAAATTCTCGAAGCAGCAAGAAAATGACTAGCATTATGTCATCTGCTTCAGCCCCAGTTATCTGGGTCCATCTGTGGACATTTTCAAATAAGAACAAATTCCTTTTCTTGGTGATACGTTAAGTCACTTCTCAGAGAATTTAGGTCGTTCGGCTCAGGGCTGAGGAAAAATGATCATGGCATTCATTTTTAGAACTCAATCTTAATTCACTTCAAACACCAGCAGAAAAATTAGGCCTTCTCAGGAGACAGATGATAAAGGCTAGGCTTGTCTACTTTCACAACGATAAAGAAATTTTCTGTGAATAGAGAAATCTTGTATGTACATAGTGTCTGAGCCACTTTTCAGCACTGCCTCAAAATAAACTCTATCAAGTGATTTTGCAACCTCCATTCCAGGTAACAACAAAAATAAATGATATTCATTGTGCCTTTGACCTCTCCTGAGCCCTGGGCTGATTGCTTTGCCTATATTATTTCCTTTCACAGTCATATAAATTCTTCAAGGCTGATATTTCTTATTCAGATTTTATATATGGTGCTTCTTAAGTCTATAAAGGATAAGTGATCTGAGCAGACAATAAATAGTCAATAATAGAATAAGGACTTGAATCCCAATCGTTTCCTTGTTACTCCGTGTTCCCCAAATTTCTGCTTTACTGTGGAGCACATCCTTGCCCCTGATATCATCTGTGAATGAAAACATGGTAAAGCAATTCTTTCCCAAAATAGTTACAGAGAAAAATATTCACCAGTATCTGCAGTCACCGAGTTTCCTAATCTAAGAGGCCGTGCCTACTATGTAGGACGGGACGTAGATCCCGTGTCCCGTGAGACGTGTGAGCCGGGCAGGGGCTGGATTCAATCTGGGTCACATTCCTGATCTGTATTTAGGAAAACACTCATCACACAGGTGTGCCATCAAGATTAAAGAAGCAAATAAAGATGTATTCTGACATATTCTAGCTAGTTATCAATAAATGTTAAATTTTCTTATACTAGAGCAGACTGGAGGAGCCTCTGAACTAATTCACTATAGAGGCTGAGGGATATAATTTAGACATGGAATGCCTTGGAAAAGTTTATGAAGTTTATTTCATTTATCTGGGAAATAATTGCTAACCTTATAACAACTCTGTCATCATGGCATGTATCTGAGTCTTTTTGACAATGATTCTTTCACTTCAAGAAATATTATTTGTAAAAATGGGATTTGGGGATTGCATAGAATAAAATAACTCTTTTAATGCATTCTTGATGCCTTAAAAGGAACTTGCATTTCTCTCCATTGAGGAGAAATGATGGAAAAGGAGAAAGTAAACCTGACAGAGTATCCTTCTGAATGTCAATGTACTCTTTGTATTGATTAAAAATTAGAACTTTGTATTATGATTAAAATTGAAAATGGGAGGAAGGTTTTAGAAGCATTGTGATTTATTCTACTTTTTCAGAGCTAAGATACCAAGATTTACCAACTTTTCCTTTCCAGAAATGCCTTATAAGATATAATTATAAAAAATTAAAGTGAAGTGAGATACACAGTTTTGGAACAACACCCCTGTCCTTTGAAACATTCTTCCAAGTAGACAATCGGTCCGGCCCCAAACAGTCAATCGCTGTCTGAGATCAAGGACGAAGCGTGATCTGGGGAGGACGCCCGGCAGTGAGTCGGTGAGCTGAGCATCCACAGCCCAAAGGCTGTCTTCTGAACTCTGGTGAGAATGCGGACCTGTCACAGGCTCAAGGCTGTCCTCATTTCGGTGATGATCGTCCCCTAAAAAAGGCTGCAGAGGAAATACAATGCAACGTGTAAGTATGTGACGAGGCTCCCTGACGTCTCCTGTATTTTTCGTAGATGTGCTTCCAAATTCATTGACCAACACAGACAATTATACACGAGGAATGAGATAATGTGGTATTTTTAGCAGTTTGTCTATTAAATCACCAGACTAGGTGAAACACCATGCTAGCACTTAAAAAGTGTAACTACTGCCATATACGACATGTCACATTTTATTTTTGACTGTGCCATTTGACTACAGCAAGCCTAGTCACGCCCACCAGTGGTAGTTTAGGGCTGCCTTTCAAAGATAAGAACATTCTTAAATAGATGTATATGATTTTGACTGATCCTTTAAACATGTACGTTCTAAGAATGTCTACCTTACTACTGCTATATTTTCAGAAATTGGAAAAATTCCTGACACTCAATAATCAGTACAAATTTGTTGATTGACAAACTGGCTTTATACCACTAATGATTCAGTAACTTCTTAAATTAACACATTGATCTAACTCACCTTTGTTTTGCTGTTTTGACCCATGAAAATTATTTAGAGGATGGTCTGTAGCGACTCTAAGAGATGAATGTCCTGAGCGCTACAGGCCTTAGGACCCGGTCCTTGCTAACGATTTCTAAATCTGTTCTACCTTCCGCCCAGTGCCGCTGTCCTAGCTTTTGTTAGTTTTGTTTTAATCTCTCATTTGGACTATGAAAGTACCCAGATAACTAATCTTATTTGACCTCAGGTTGTCTCCCAACCAAACTTTCTTCTATGAGCTTCTACAAGTTTCTTTTAAACTCTCATTGTTCTGCTCCAAAACCCTCTGTTTAGTCTAATTCCCTCAGTGAGGCATCTAAAGTTGTTTATAATGTGACACCCACCTACACAGAGCTTCTCTCATTATCGGACTTCATTCCCTTGTCCTGAATTCCGTGTTCTATCCGTACATCATCACTTGCAAATTTGCCCATTTTCGAGTACTTTTCTGAAAATCCTTCATGGATATTGCTGGTGTTGATTGCTTCTCATTGATAAAGTTCAAAAATTACTTCCTGCTTCAAGCCTCCCATGAATATTTGCTTCGAATTATTTACTCACCCATCCCTCTAGAGTGAAAAAGACCAACAACCTCATGTAAGCCTTTTATGGCCTTTCTTGCCTGCATTGATTCATAAAAGTTGGAAATACATATATTATATTAAATATAGTAATGTATTAAACATTTAACATATTAACTATTTATAGTAATCAATTTATATTAATTTGTGTTAATGAAGATTCAATATCATATTAAACATATATTACATATTATATATTTATATAATATATATTTCTAACATTTATGTATATAAAATCTTACTAGGCAATGGAAATCATGGATTTTAATTCCAGGTCTGCTATTTACTTCTGTGAAAACTTGGGCACGATACAAGCTTTGAGTAAGATCATATCAGTTAACCACCTTACATATAAATGGTCCAGATACCCCAATGAAAAGGCAGAGGTGTCACTCTGGATAAAAAACTAAGAAGTAGCTGTGCACTGCCTACAGGGAGCCATTTTAGACAAAGACACAAAGATGTTAAAAGTAAAAGGGTAAGAAAGACATATCATCTTAATCAAAGGAGCACCAGAGTGAATGAATTACTGTCAGAGAGGTAGATTTACCAGCAATACACATACCACAGACTATAAATACCAGATACCTCTTCCTTTAGCGCCAACCATGGCAGCAGGCTGAATCTGGCCCATGGCCTGTTTTTGTACAGCCCCCAAGATGAACATGATTTTACATGTTAACAGGTTGGTTGTTTTTAAAAAGAAAGTACAGTAGAGGCCTTTGTTGCCTGCAAAGCCTAAAATATTTCTGGCTTACCTTTTACAGGAAAAGTTTACCACCCTCTGCCTTAGAGCAAAAGAAGCCAAACAGACGAGCAAAGGAAACAAAAACATTCAAGCAGAGCTGCACATGAGGACCATGAAAGTGTGGTTTCTGGTTTTTAGTCTAAGTGCAGCTCAATAGCGTGTGAAAAAGTAAGCCAAAGACACAGTATAAGACTCGCCTCTCACTCCATTGATTCTGTTGGCCAAAGGAAGTAGTTACAAATAATATATAAAAATTCCCAGTCCTTAGACCTGGGAGCAGGAGAAATAGGGGTGAGTCCAATTTGACTTTCTACCTGTTGCCCTCACTATCTCGACCATCCCAGCCCCCCTTCCAATTCCTCCTGGGACATGTCGGGTCTCCACATCCCTGTCTCTGCATTCGCTTTGGGGAAACCCAGACTGAGACCCTCATATTCCTTAATTCAGCCCCGGCCATCAGAGAGAAACCAAAGCCAGAGGTTTGTAGTCTCAGGTAGCAGTTGTTGTTAAATATTGTCGCTGAGATGCCCGGAAGAATAGGCAACCCTGACCCTGATGCTCTGAAACCCAGAGGCTGAGAGCCTGTTGCATCTCGTTATACGAAATTGTGTTACCATCGTTTTATATACTTATTACCAGAAAAGCTGAGTTGTCTACAGTTATCCATTATCTTTGCATATTATAACTGATTTCCTGACTTGGTCCATGGAAGCTAGGGCTTTATTTTACTCTTTATCATATAAAACCTGTTTGACTTAACTTATTTAAATAATGATCTGTTTAAATAATATTTTTAGGTTTTTATTTTTGCCTAAAATATCGTACCATGTAGCGAATATCATACCATGTAGGTGGTTAAAGGAATTAAAATAAATAAAGGGGTTAAAGGAAAAAACAATAAGTATTTGCTAATGAATAGCCCTGACACTCAAAAACCTTCATTATTATTATTATTGTTGTCACTGTTGTTGATATTTTTGTTGTTGTTATTATTACTACTGAGTTTTCTTCATGTATAGCCAAATTGGAGTTAATACCAGATTAATAGAATTTATGAAATAACAGACAAAGCCAACAGGAAACAGTTTATAAGGGCTTAAAAACATATTTAACAATTTGTATTGCATTAATTAATGTGTATTTGTAAAGACCACATGACTAGAACGTTGGCTACTGTTGTTGATAAAATAGACTTCTGGAATGAGAACAAGGAAGGGATGATTTCTCATCCTTCAGTAATGTTTTAGGCAGAACTGTTGCTAAGATGGTACTTTTAGTTGGGCATGTATATCAACCAGTATATATGTGTATATATATATATATATATATATATATATATATATATATACACACTCTCACTTTTCCAATGGCCTAGCTCTGTGCACATGCCTCCAGATAACATCCAGTGCCTGATAATCAATTAAACATTTATATTTGCCAAATTAATAACAGAAATAAATAGGAGACATTGATGAACTGGACTCCTCAGGTTCCCTCAATATACAAAACAGGTTCAGCCATAATGCAAATATTTCTTTGCAAACTAAAGATTTTGGAGACAAAAAGTTTGTGGGCTGAACAACTTGCGTTAACAGAGATGAACTGGATTTGCAGCATCTACGTAGGAAAGTGCCTCATTGCCTTTACAGCCTGTCCTCTTAGTTTTCTTATGCTGGGGCTCCTTCAGGAACAATATGAGATCCTTAAAAATCAGGCCAATAAAGTGAAGCAGGAGGTCTGGGAACATGAAGAATGTGACAATGTGACCAGGCAATGCTCCATCAAAATGAGGACCGTGAAGAAGGGTTTCTAATGGCTCCCTGCACAGACTTATGCGGTGACATAAAGTTCAAATGCCAAACTGAAGATAAAAATTAGTCATTTCTCTAGTACTACTGCAACATTCATCTTATTGCATTTTGGTTTTACATTTTTGTATCCTCCACCGGATTTTGAGCTATTTGAGGACAAGCTCTGTGTGACCTTTTCACTCTTGTTCTTTTGTCCTGGTCATGCATTTCTAGTGAAACTAAAATTCATGAATTAAAGCTTCATAACCTGGTTACATCTACTTAACATTTAGAAGAATATGCAAACACACACAGGGCCTACAGATTCTTCATGAGGGGATGAACCTTGGCTGTTGCATTCTATCAGAGCAATCAGGTTTTACCAGCCCCAATAACTACTCAGCTTAGACACTCTTGCATCCAACTCTTCATATTCTGCATGATTAGGAAGCAGCTGCTTCTAGCCCTTCTCTGATAGCAACTGTCAGCTGCAGATGGGATATTGATGATCTCGGACAATGACAGATTGCTAAATGCC
Source organism: Balaenoptera ricei (assembly GCF_028023285.1). Taxonomy (NCBI): domain Eukaryota; kingdom Metazoa; phylum Chordata; class Mammalia; order Artiodactyla; family Balaenopteridae; genus Balaenoptera; species Balaenoptera ricei. The sequence continues at coordinate 81,840,021 of NC_082655.1, read as the reverse complement.
AGCGATGGAAGACCACAGGGAGAAGTCTTGGAGACATACAATATCTATATTTTACATCTGAACCTTATAATTGGTTTATTTCTGCCAGATTTCAGCAAGTGGGCTTACAATTTCTTTTAGAATAAAACCAAATATGTGAATAAGCATATATGCAGTAATACCCCATGTTCTTTCTGTATCAAGATCAAATACTGAAAATCAAATGACTTGTTTAAAATAGAGTGAATTATTAATGAACAGATTTGTCAGATTCCTAACTCTACAGCTTCCTTTAATATTATAAAACTATTCAAAATTAGTCAATGCATCATGAAGGTTTATACATCATGACTCCAGCCTAACTTCTAAATCAAGGAAGAGAATGCTTATGAGAGTTTTTCTTTAGAAAGTTACTTATTTTTGCCACTAAGAAGTATATGATATACAGGGGGAAGAGAAACTCTGGGACAGATATATGCTTGTTCTGATAATTATAAAAGCATCAATTGAGTATTTGATTTCAAATCATGTGTGAATTATTTAATTAACACTGAATTTAAAATTCAGGAAATATGAACTTAACAGAAACAATGATCTGTAAGTGCTAATTCCCCACAAGTTATATAATTTGATTTTTTTTTTTCTAGAGAGACCCAATGGCTCATTACACATGAAGTTAGAGAAGAAATAAAATAAAGTGGATAACATTCAACTTATAGATATGATAGTATGGGCAATATTTAATCAAAGCTGTTTAAGTTAAATCCCTGATTGTTTTTGTATCACTATATGAATTAATAATTTTGGAAACAAATGTGTTCAAAATCAAGCACGGAAAAAATCAGAGCACAGTAACAGAGACCCTCTCCAAAAATAAACAGTTACACACAATACATTTTGGTTATCTTGAAAACGGAGAGAACAGTAGGGGAATTTATGTAAAAGGACACTACGACATACAGGGGACTGTTGTTAATAGATATTCATCATGTTAGACAATTTATTCAGTAATTCTATATTCGATTTTAATCATTGCAATCTCCTTCTCATTAGATTAAGTAGCATTCTTTTTCTACAATTTCCTGTGCATAATGAAACCTTTAAATAACTTTATAATATGCAAACAGAATTTGCTGTCCCCCAGACACTTCCACAATTCCAAACATTTCCATTACATTATCACAACATTTCCATAAGAATAGAAACTTGGCATTATCAGAAATTAAACTGGTGTTACTAAGTTTTCCTTCTCATGGTGAGCAGATGGGTCTTTACTAGCTTTGTGTTTTGAGATTTGTTTTCTGTCAGAGTCAAAAATGAAGCAGGTATCTTAAAATTAAGCTGCTCATTTTTCTATCTCATACCATCATTTAAAAATAATGGTCATGCACAAATGAATCTATCTACAAAACAAAAACAGACTCACAGACATAGAGAACAGACTTGTGGTTGCCAAAGGGGAGGGATGGAGTAGGACTTTGGTGTTAGCAGTTGCAAACTATTACATATAGGATGGATAAACAACAAGGTCCTACTGTATAGCACAGGGAACTATATTCAATATCCTGTGATGAACCATAATGGGAAAGAATATGAAAAGAATATATATATGTATAACTGAGTCATTTGTTGTACAGCAGAAATTAAACACAACGTTGTAAGTCAACTATACTTCAATAAAATTTTTTTAAAAAGGAGATAAAACAAAAATAAACAAATAAACAGATCCTAAAGAAAAAAAAATGGTCATAGAATAAAAATCTAGTTTTTAATGAGGTCTTTCTTAGACCACGAAATTCTACACTCACTCTTTCCCACTGAAATGACTTGTTATTACTAAACTAGAACAAGCTCACCTATATATTTTTTTCAGATTAGACAAGATACTTCCTGACTTCGAGGACAAAACATCAATGGAACCAATCCAGAAAAAGTGTTCTCGTGGTCCAGGCCTCCTTACTATACAACAATAACAAAAACTGGTGTTTATCTTCTCCCCTTAAGCTCAGGGGTCAGCAGCTCAATACATGAGGGCAGTCCTGGTCATAAACCCGACTGCATTTGCACAGAACAGTAGACTTAGCCTGTCCCCTCCTGCCTTAAATCCTGGTGCTTGCTTCTCTTCCTTACTAGTAAATGCCCTCTGTGACATTTTCCCCCCAGAAAAGGGCACTTTCTTCCGCATTAAAATCCTGTTCAGGCAGATGTCCTTTCTCATTGATGGTTTTCTTAATGGCATCTGGGAACCCGTCTGCTGTCTCTTGTGGACAGAAGGTGCTTCTCCTGTTATCGTGATATTTTTTAAGTGAAACCTCTTTCTAAAATCATCAACCCATCCTGTGCTGGCATTACGTTCTCCAGCTTTAGATCCTTCATCTTCTTTTGGTTTAAGTTGTCATATAATGGCTTCACTTTTTTGGAATCATATTAGAGTCTATAGGTAAGTCTTTCTTACAGCAGTCCTGCACCCACATAAAAGCTGCAAGTTCAATATGAGATAAAAAGGTATTTCACCAAAAGTGCAAGGTTTTTGAACCTGCTGGCATAGTTGCAGTGACAATTTCTCAAATTCCCTTTTCTTTTTGGACAATGGTCCTTACACTGGATTCATTTATCTTGAAGTGGCAGTACCTGCAGCTGTAGACCTCAAACCACGGTGCATATCAAGCAATTGAACTTTTTCTTGTCTTGTCCTGGCTTTTTTCTGCTTCTTGGGAGCACTCTCAGCATGATTATTGGCACTTTGTGTGGTTTGCCTGGTGTTATTCAAGGTTGACGGTATTGCACTAAACACGATGGAAAATATGCAGGAATCAAGAGAGAGCAGCTTTTACTGCGATATGCAGTTTACTGGAGAGACAGCTGCTCACCTGGTTTAAGCAGATACTCGCACACCTGAGCTCACTGCAATAGCAACAGGAGGGGCTAGAGAATTATGACAGTAGCACAGTATGAACTACGGTTAAATGTAGGCAGTCACGACCTAAAACTGCACCTCTACATTGGTTTACACCTCTCTCCATTGCAAGTCATCATGCAGGGTCTGTAAGTGTGTGTGTGTGTGTGTGTGTGTGCAAATTTTGATAAATTTTAACTTTTAAAATAGAATTGTGTATATCCTGTGGTAGCAAATGATAAAATAGACTAGTATCCACATGTATTTTATGCATTCATGACATAATTTTTCTTAATTTTTTGGACATTTCTAGGCTATATATTTTGTCTGCTAGCTTTTTAAATTCCCACAAGTCTCAAAATTTTTTTCCAGTATATTTAATGAAAAAAATCCACATAAAAGTGGACCTGTACAGTTCAACCCTGTGCTGTTCAAAAGTCAACTCTACATGTTAGAAATATAGGGAATTGAGTGTGGGGTTTGTGAGAACTCTGTATATCATCTTTACAACTTTTCTGTACATCTAAAACTGTTTTAAAATAAAAGGTTTCAAAAAACTTCTAGCAAAGCCTTTAGGCTGCACCCTTAGAGACTGTGCTTAGCGTTGGATTCCTGAATTTTCCAGGCCAGGCTGTTATAGGACAATTCTCATTGTTATAGACAATTCTCAATTGTTATAGAACAATTCTCATTGTTCAGTGTCAACTATCAGGGTCACAGAATCTTGCCCTGTGGGATCCTGTCCTGTCAAACTCTTGTGACTCTTCCTGCAAGTGATGGTCAGAGCTAGTAAAAGAAAAGAGAACTTGAACTCAATAAACTTATATTGAAGGTTTTCTGAATTGCTCATGTGGGACTAGTCACAAAAACAAGAAATAAACTGTTGCATTCAGTTGCTGAGATTCTGGGGTTGTTTTTCACAGTACAGCCTGATGGATCTTGACCAGTCCATTGGATGCATTGTGACATGTGAACACATGCACCACGGTAGCAAGAATAGCTGTGGGTGGGTGAAGGGGATGTTAAGTCATGTCCTTTTTGGAGATTTTCTGTTTTATGTTTACGGAACCTGCAAAATGATATTTCCAATAAGCATGTGACCATTCTGGTATGGAGTTTAGAGAGAAGTTTACACTGGAGAGAAAGGATTTGAGGTCTCTGTGTAAATTGCAAATATGTATATATATATATATATATATATAGAAAGAAAAAGAATCTTCAGGAAAGGCATTTTTCCATCAGAACCAGCCAGAGTGGAGGGAGAGGTTGTGTGTGTAGGAGAGAAAAGAGACACATGACAATGCTGGTCCTCCCCACCCCCAAAGGTGGTCCAAGCATGGCCCTAGGGACTTGGCATTCACATGTCTATCAGGCCTTTGAATGGATCGACCAGGTTCATTTCCCTGAGACAAGTTGGACTACGGATACAAAACTCTGTTTTTCATTTTCTACTCCATTTTTCAACTTATCTTAGCAAATAGAAGCATTTTTCTAAATGCTTTTTTCTAAAATTTCACATTATCACCACAGGCACAGGAAATTAAAGTGTAGAAATAGTGAATTTCTGAGTACCTTATTAAGAGATAGGAGAGTAAATCTCTAAAATTCTTCATGGAACTTGTGGGGGAAGAAATTAATCAGCAACACAGAACGAGTAGGATTCAGTGTTCTCCAAAACTTTGCCCTTGTGTTCGATCTTGCTACAGACTTGCTGAGCTGGTGGTTAGAAATGTGTCTCTCAATTTAAAGTTGTCTTCTTCCAGATAAATGAAAATTGTTTCAAGTTTTAACAAGATCTTTTGTAACTATAAATGGAAACATAGTCCTGTACATTTTTAAAAGACTAAAATGAAAATGAAATGGAAATTCCTATATTATAGATTTATAGCACTGTTTTGCTGATAATAATATTCAGTACATTTTTATTCACTCTACTTTTGGAAGTCTAATATGGTCTTTGTCTATTTACAAATATTTTCATAACAGTAAAATTCAAATAATATATACAACATCATTGGTTTATATAAAGTATTTTATATTGTTCTGTAAGATAGAAAGTTATTTTTATATTACCTGTTTTCAGAACAGTATCACAGTCTTTCTTTCAGAGCAGGACATGCTGGAGAAATGCTTACTATCATAAGAAATGACAACTCAGATATTTATCTTCATGGAAGATAAATGGGAAAGCTCATTCATTTAAACATTCATGCTGACAACTGATTTAAGACATGAGCAGTGTAAATAATTCTTCCTCTATGCTTATGAGCACTTGGCTGAAGCCTTCTTATAATAAAAGATTACGAGAAGAAGAAAATTAATTAATTAATTATGTATGTATGTATGAGAGTCCCATAAAGATATGATTCAGAAGGCAGCCAGATGACTGAGGCTTAGGTACCATCTGATCTAAGGAAAGGGATGGGGTCTGGGGAGTCAAAGCAGGAAAGCAATTCCTGGGGAGGCGGGGAGGGGAGGTGTTAGTGAGACAAAGGTGCCCCAAGTGCAGACAAGCCTCTCAGGTGAAAGAGTTACCTCTGTGGCTCTTACCTCTTGGTACTCGCCACTTTCTAATTTAATTTCCTTTATGATTATAGATTTCCCTTGCAAAAGGGGAACTTCTCTGTTTTCAGAGTTTCTCCTGTGTCCGCACTTTCTTAAAATTAATCAGCTCAAAATAACCCTCGTGTCCAGCAGTTATGTTTTGGGGTGGCTTATTCTCCTCCCCTTCACAGTGTACTGTCTTCTGTCTCCGGAACATTTTTGTCTTGAGTGTGGTAGATAGTGGTATATGGTAAGTTCACCCTATGGAGTTTCACCGTCTAATGTGATTAAATATTTTTAAAATGTTAAACTTTGGATCACAATCCAATTAACTATTACTTTCCAGATATATGAGGAAATACTGGAGTGCTTAAACTTTTTATAAGTGATCAATGGAGAACAATTTTATGGAAAAATTAAGAAAGATTTAAAGAAGTCTAATTAGAAACATTTCATTCATTAACATTTTCTATCTTTAGGTTATAAGAAAACCACTGATATTTGTTTCTTAAAATAATGTAATTTTCCATGTTATGCAAACTCAACCAGATAGAATTTCCTTTGTGTTTTAACACCTCCTGGCAGAAACCTTCAGAATTTTTAAAGAACTGATCTCATTCTTGCAATTTTATTTTTGGAATAGAATGATCTTACGGAAATGTGTCCTATTGATATTCTGTCTAAATATAGCAACGAGGACAGAAATGAGCCTACAGAGAAATACGACCAAGTATGTTATAAAAAAAGATCCCTAAGTCTCATTTAAACCCTTTAACAGAATTATTTTCTTTCCTCCTTTCATAAATCTTTATTACAATTAATTAATGTGTTTTAGACAACTGCTTCGCCAGAAGTACTGAGGTGACTTATGTCATAATCTATACCTAATTAGGTAATAAAATATACATTGCCGTCAATGTACAGAGTGGAGCTATAAATAGAAGAATGACCTCTTATCTACGTGTTATGGATGCTATAATGTAACATATAATAGATACAACTTTTTAGCTGGGAATTAAATATGATGTGCATAATTCTACCTTGAATTTATTCCCTTGATTTTCTTACATATTTCAAAGATTGTGACGATCACATGACTATTTGTGTAAGTGGCATGACATTGACAAAACTGTATAAAACTATAACTATTTTTCTTTTTAATCATCCAAAGGAATCAACTATTTAGGTTCTAGTAGAAGAACGAGTTTGCAAAACCAATTGTTATCTTTTACACTAGATTACTGATGAGAATAAAAGCAGAAGCCAAGAGGAAGAAGGAAAACTGGGTGGCCCTGTTCTAGCGAGATGGTAAACACTGTAGTGGTCTGGAATGCTTTTCATATTTGGAGGTCAAAATTGCTCTAGAACACTTTTTTTCACATGTAAATCCAATTGTTTTTGCAATTTTCAAGATTTACTTCATGTAAACGTTTGGAAATCTGAAGATCTTAGCTCTTAGCACCTACCAGCAAAATGCCATGTTCAAGGGGGCGTGGAGCGTGGGTTGTGACAGCACACAGCACAGTGGGTCCAGCTTGGGTACGGGGTGCACTAGCCTGGCTCTGGGTGACCCCTGACAACATCACCCTCAGATTCCGCCAGTGACAAAGGGCAGAGTGTTCAGACCGTATCACCCCATGTGGTAGCTGGGAAAGAACTGTCCAAGCTTCCAAGTCTAGATGGATCGGGTTTAAGAAAAAGAATCAAATCCTTACTGTGTTTAGGGTGGTGAAAAAAATGAGAAGAATTGTGGAGGCCCAGGCTCTAATGCTGCAGGGGTGTTGAGAGTTTAGGGCTTAGTCCATAAATCATCAGGCTTCGTGCTGTTGCCTGGAGTTTGCTACATGTAGGAATCCCAGAGCTGCTCCTACAAGGAAGGACTCGATTCCTTCCCATCAGGATTCCCTCAGGAAGTAGCTCTTCTCTCTCTCTCTTCCCCAGTCTCTCTCAGCATCCTTCTCCAGAGGTGTTTGTCACTGCACATGAAGCCTGAGTCATTTCTGCTTGAATTCTCTTCTGACCCTAAAATGACAGGGAGAGGAAAAAATAAGCTAGCCTTCCCTAGTCTCCAGCACTCACTGGTCCTCTAGGTGGCCCTTGCATGGCATGATTTTTGATTCAGGTAGGTGAGCTTTCTTGTAATTGGATGGATAAAAGAATTTTGCTGGAAGAGGAAATAGCAGTAAAAATACTTTATGAATGTCTTTGGTATCCCCCCAAAAGCTATCTATTTATCTTCTCTGACTTACAAGGAGGCTACTTGATGATCCAGGATGAAGGTCTCCTGGAGTGTTTGTGGATGAATTTCTCCTTTCAGAGCCCCCAGCAGTCCCAGAAGCAACTAAGGCAAAACTGATGTCAGGTATTCAGGATCCTGAGAAAAAAAGGCAAATTGCATTTCAATACTGGCTTCAACATCAGCTAAAGTGCCTTATTAGAAAAATACCCTGTCCACACAGAATTTAGGATTTAACATATATCATTAATCAAATTAACGTTCTCTAGAAGTTGGCTTGAATTTTTCTAATGGATAGTAAAGAAAATGTAAAAGCCATTTCTTATCACCTTAATATCTATTAACTGAAGGAGTAAGGCAATTTGAGTCAATACATAAGATTCTTTTGAAGCTGTTAGGTTAATCGTGGTTGCTGTGGCTTTATTAACCCATAGTCTAATCTTATTTACATATAAATGAACGTCTGTTCTAAGCTGCTTTAATACCAAAACAACTGCTGGGGAGGAGGGAAGAGAGTCGTCCCTGGAGTCGGGAGTTCTCACCTGTTTCCTCTGAACAGAGATTGAACCTGGTGTGGAACAAGGTACAACCATTATTGCTCAGCTTCCAGCACCAGAAAATGGAAAACTAAACCTGTATTTTACGCAGCATTTTCAAACTGACCCCATGGAACCCCTCAGGGTTAATGTGAGGGATGAAGTAGGGAAGAGAGGGGGGAGTGTGAAGGACAGATAAAGGTTGGAGGGAGACAGGAAGCTGAGGAGGGAGAAAGGGGGAAGAAGAAAGGATGGAAGGAAAATCAAATATAGAAACATAATGGCTGAGTTCCTGAAAACAAAGATAAAGAAATAATGTTAAGATCAGTCAGAGAAAAAAGACACATTACATACAGAGATAAAATGATGCATATTTTAGTTGACTTCGTAGAGGACGTTCTCCAGTAGTTTTCCAATAAAAGGAGTTTGGGAGATGAAAAAAAAAATCAATAGAAACTATAAATGCCAGGCAATGGAATAACATCTTTAAAGTATTAAAGGAAAAAAAATCTGAATTCTATATGCATTAAAAGTGCACTTCAATAGTGAGCGTTAAATAAAGACATTTTCTGATAAGCAAAAACTGAGATATCTTTTCAATGGTAAAATATGTTTTTAGGATTGAAAGAAATGGATTTATAGGAAGACAAAAGACCACCGGAGATATTGAAAATTTAGTAAATGTCAAAGACGTGTGGTTTTTTTTCCCTTTTAAAAGATATCTGACTATTTAAAGCATGAAACAACAGCACTGTATGCGGCCAGTTACAACGTATATAGAAGTAGAAGATACGCCAAATAGAATTCAGTATGGAGAATGGAATTGTGTTGTTGGAAAATTGTAACAGACGGGAAATTGAAGTATCAAATATGAAATCTGGGGTGTGAGGTGGTAACACAAGGAAGCCTGTAATCAGGTAAAATGTATGTGGTTTGCAGCAGGTCTCTCTTTAGAGCAACTACCGCTTACTGCCTGATCTACAAATGTTGCAGGCTTGAGAAAACACAGATGCTGCTGAGATGAGAAAGTTCTCTTTGGAGGATGCATGAGTCCTGGGTCAGCTGATGGCTCAGTGTGAGCAAGGTATCCACACGGCACCTCCCTATGGGCATTTTAGAGCAGAAAGTATTTTCCGATCAACACTGGTGCCTTGAGACACAGAGACTTTATCACAGACAGGCACAGCTCACGTTGACTGTGCTGTCAGGGCCATTGCTGCTGCAGCTGCTGGTGTATTCGAAGCTAGTCTCTCCAGGACCGTGCTGGCCCATGAGAAGGCCCTCTGGATTCCACAGAGGATGGCAAACGTCTAATTGCTGGCGTGGGCGAAATGGATTCCACTGAGCCACTGGACAGTCGTATAGCTACAAGGAACTTATACAGAAGTCAGAATCCACATCAAGAAACATGGTGGCAACACTGCCACAGTAGCATCTGTGCCAATTTCTGTCAAAAATGGTATTGTCTAAAGCACGCTGATGCCAACGCTAAGCCTTGGTTCAAGGTGGCAAGTCACCCACACGGGGGGAGGAGCCTGTAGCCCCGCACTGTCTCACTCAGTAGCCACACCGCCTGCAGGGCTGGGAATCAGCCGGCGTGGATGTCTCCCGTGGTGACGTATCACAGGCTCCCTACAGGCTGCGTGGGGCTGAACCGGTGGCTTTTGTGTGTTCAACACTGAAGCTTCCCAGAGAATTGCTTAGACAACAGATTTAAGTGCAGGAGTCTCCCCCAATCTAGTTCTGAGGTGCCCTCTGCTGAAGCCTGGAGATGAGAATTTGATATTTCAGGGTTAACTGAAAGTTCAGGGCAGGAATCCAGGTGTTTTCACCTCTGTCTATGTGAAGGGGAGGAATAACCCCTAAGAATTGCTTTAAATATTGAGTGAAAGGCCAGGGGAGTTGTCTGTCACTGGTAATACATGGCTTAGGACAAAAGAGCAAGAGTAACTTATGATCTTATGTGAGCTATGATCGGAGGACTTCCCAAAGTTCCATCACGGTAATGGCGGTATGTTGCCTGTAGAATTTTATTTTGTGTAGTTCTGTCAACATTGAGTGAATTTGTTGGTATAACTACTTCAACTTAGTTTGCCTGTTCTCAAACCCATTTTTCCATTTACAAGTGATGCAATGTAGTTTGTTGAAATAAAAGAACCTGGAGTTTAAAGTATTGAGAAGTGGCCTGCTTTTAAGAGTTAATTGTATCTGGTTTCTAGGAAAAAGAAAGATGGTGGAAATTGAAAGAAAAAAAAAAACAGTAAAGGGAATAATAGACAAACAGTTACTCATTATTAAAGATTTTAACAAACTTCCATCAGCAAGTGTTGGGAAAAGTGGCTGAAATATAACCTGAAGTTACGGCAGACTTGAAGAACACTATCAATCATCTTGACCTGATTTATATTTATAAAGCACTTCACCCATCAACTTTATATATACATTAGCTAGAAGTAGAACATTCACCAAGAGAAATAAAATGCTTGGCTATAAAGCTCTGTAACTTTCAAAGTTCTGAAATACTTTTTCTGATAGTTTTTCAACAACCTTATTAAGGTATAATTGACATACATTAAATTGTCCATATTTAAATTTTACAGTTTGATATTTTAACATATGTATATACCCATAAAATTATCCCCTAATAAAAATAATGAACACTACCATCTTTCTCAAAAGTTCCTCTGTAACCCTCACAATTCTCCCCTCCCAGCTGTCCTCGTTCCCCTCAAGCCCGGTCCAGGCAACCGAGAGACTTGCTTTTGCCACTGCAGATTAGTTAACGTCTTCTAGAATTGATTATACATCCCTGACGTTGCCTGTATCAATACTTCATTCTTTTTTATTGGCAAGTACTATTCTATCGTGGGATATACCACAATCTTTTTATCCATTAATCTATTGAAGGGTATTTTGGTTGTTTCTAGTTCTGAGCTGTGGACATTTATCTGCAAAACATGTAGGAACATATACTTTTATTTCTCTTGGGTGAATAATTAGGAGTGTGATGATGGGTCATAGGGTATGTGCATGTCATCATCTTAGGAAACTGGCAGGCTGTTTGCCATTTACTTTCCACATGTGAGAATCTCAGTGGCTTCACATTCTTGCCAGTGTGTAGCCTGGTCTCCTTCTAAACTTAGCCTCTCTGTTAGGTGAGTCGCGGAATGCCACTGGGGTTTTCATTTGCATTTTCTTAGTACCCACCTATGTGGAGCATCTTTTATGCACATATTTGCCAATCAAATATTTTCTGTTGTGAATTATCTGTTCAAACATTTTGCCCAATATTTTACTTGGCTGCTGGCTTTCTTAAGTTTGAGTGGGCTTTTTGTTTTTTTCACATTTTGATAATAAGCCTTCCATCATATATGTGAGTTGCAAGTATATTCTTTCTATGTGTGGCTTGTCTTTCATTCTTTTAAAAGTATCTTTGAAACAACAGGAAATTTAAAATTCTAATTAAGTCCAATTCATCAATTATTTCCTTTTATGCATTGTGTTTCTAGTATTAAATAAAGAAAATATTTGATTAACTCAAGCTTGCTAAGATTTTCTGTTTTCTTCAAGTATTTTACCTCTTTAGGTTTTGCCTTTAGATCTATAAGCCATGTTGAGTTTGGGTTTTTTTAATATTTATTTATTTATTTATTTTTATTTTTGCCTGCATCGGGTCTTAGTTGCAGCATGCGGGCTCCAGAGTGAGTGGGCTCTGTAGTTGTGGCATGCAGGCTCTCTAGTTGTGGCTCGCCTGCTCAGTAGTTGCGGCACTTGGGCTTAGTTGCCCCGCAGCATGTGGGATCTTAGCTCCCTGACCAGTGATCAAACCCGCGTCCACTGCATTGGAAGGTGGATTCTTAACCACTGGACCACCAGGGAAGTTCCTGAGTTAATGTTTTAACTGGTGTTAAGAATACATTTTTTTGCATATGGATATCCAATTATTTCAATACTATTTGTCGAAAATGATATAATTTCTCCAACTAATTGCCTTTGCACTTTTACTGAAAATAATTAGACTATGTTTATATAGCATGTTTCCATATTCATATTCTTTTCATATAGAATCATGCTAATATTGCAATAAAATAATTAAAAAGAGCAGAAATCAGTAAAATAAAACTCAGGAACTGAATTGAGAAAACAAAAAGTTTGTTATTTGAAAATATTGATCAAATTAATAAACACCTAGCAAGAATAATGCAAACACAAAGAGATAAAACACAAATATTCCAAAAATCAAGAATGAAACAGGGATATCCCCCAAATTCCTGGAGAAACTAGAAGAATAATAAGGAAATATTAGAATAGTTGTATATTAATACCTTTGATCATTTAAATAAAATTGACAAATGGCTTTAAAAATGGGAAATCTTAATAGCACTTTATCTAGTAAATAAAATGAATTTTTAATTTAAAAGCTTCCCACAAAAAAGTCTAGGTCCAGACATACTGAATGCAATCAAACATTTTGAGAAAAATAAATAACAATTTTATGCAAACCCCATCAGAATGGATGAGTTGGTGAGCCTGTGCTCTCCAGGCCTCTGAGTGCAGGCGGGGCAGTGGGCTCGGGGCCCCAGTACCACACCGTGGGGTCCACTGATGATGTGCACAACTCTGGTCCCATGGGCTCTTCCAACCAGTCAGCCTGCAGCTGAGCTGGCTGGTTGCTGTGGGATACTTGTTGCTAGGAGACTCAGGGATGTCTGAGAACTCACATGGTGCGGGTGCTTCCCTCAACGTTCTGTCCCTTTTCACTCTGTTCTGATTGCTCTCCCAGTCTCTTGCAGTTCCTTCATCATTTTCTCTGACATTTCCCCTCATAAACCGTGTGTTTAATCCTGTCTACTTCTTGCCTCGAAGAAACTAAAGCCTTTGGAGAAAATGGATGGCACTAGGAGTGGTCTGAGAAAACAAGTGGTTTTCAGTCCAATCGCCCCATCAAAGGAGACAGAGCTGCTCTCACAGCCTGGGGCAGGAAGGAGCTGTGTGTGGACACCGCCTGGTCATCTCTTGACCCATTTTAACTGGAAACTGACATCTCCACCTAACCTGGACCCATATCAAGCTGATCAAGGGATCAGCTTCTGAGACCTGCCCAGATGGTAGATGAAGTTGAGGAGACTTGGAATGAAAGCGGAGGAGGAGAGGATGACAGCCAAGAGCAGCCCCAGCACCAGTTGCAGTGACTGGACATAATGGGACCCATCACCTCCCTCTGCTGGTTGCGTCTGAAAGAGATGCACAGCAGTCATTTAGATGCTGCCTGCGCTGGTGACGCTTCCTGCCGTGACGCTGCCGCCTTTCTTTCTATATTTTAGCACGAAACTAGCAGAAATGGGACATTTAGAATAACACTGTTTACAACAGCCTCAAAGATATTAAATATGTAGACTAAACTTGACAAAAATGCCAGACCTGTCGATTGACAAATTAAAAAAAAAAAAAATGCTAAGAGACAGCAAAGGAGGCTCAAACGAATGGGAGATTCCCTTTGTACACAGACGAAGAGATCCAATACTGTTAAGATGTCAGTTCTCCCCAAAATGATATATATTCAATGCTACCCCAGTCAAAATGCCAGGCATGTTTTGTAGAAGCTGATTCTAAAATTTATATGGAAACGCAGAGGATCTAGAATAGCCGTAACAACTTTGCATAAAAAAGAAAAAAACTGGAGAAATTATACTAATTGGAGGATTTCAAGGGTTAATGCAAATCTACAATAATTAAGACAGTGTGGTATAGAATGAAGATAGACTAATAATTCAACAGAACACAATAGAGAGTCCAAAAATAAACACACACATGTGTTCAATTAATTTTCAGAAAGGCTGTGAAGACAGTTCCAATTCTAGGACATTCTCTACAAACGTGTCGGAATCATCATCTATCCCTGTGCAAACACTATGAACTTTAATTCATATATTGCATCACACTCAAAAATTAACTCAAATAAATCATAGCCTAAATGTGAAACCTATGAGAAAACACAGAAGACAATCTTTGTGAATTTGAGTTGAACAAAGATTTCTGAGTTTTGGTATTGAAATGCAATCCATATGAGAAAAATATGATGAATTAAACTTTTTCAAAGTTAAAAACTTCTGCTGTTCAAAATGCACTATTAAGAGAAACTAAAGACAAGCCACGGACAGATAAAATGTTTTCAAATTACGTACCTGTTACAGAAATTGTATTCAGAATAGATAAAGATCTTTCAAAACTCAATACTAAGAAAACAAACAACCCAGTTTCTAAAAAAGGGGCAGAAGCTTTGAGAAGGTACTTGATAAAGATATTTGAATGATAAATAAGCACATGAGGAGATGCTCAATATTATTAGCCATTAGGGAAATATGAATTAAAACGGCACTGAGACGTCACCGCACACCATTTAGAATGGGTTGAAATTAACATGACTGCCCACACCAGGTCAAAGGAGGACGACGGGGTGCGACTGAAATTCTCATACACTCTTGTTGGGAAATGAGAACACAGTCGTTTTGGAAGACAGTTTAGCAATTTCATAAAATGTTGAACACACACCTGTCGTAGTGGATTGGATGGCGGCCCCCCAAAACATATGTCCCCATCTTAATCCCAGGAACTGGTGAATATGACCTTACAAGGCAAAATCCTCAGGACCTTGAGGAACGGAGCACGTCCTGAGTAACCCAGGAGGGTCGCGGCTGATGTCAGCATCCTTAGGAGACGGAAGCAGGGAGGAGGAAGAAGGACCGCGGAGGCAGAGACTGGGGGTGTGGACGCAGGGCCCGGGATGCTGAGGGACAGCAGGAGTGGGAGGGGCCAGAAGAGTCCTCCCCAGAGCCTCTGAGACGCCTCGACTTTGCACTTCCAGCCTGAGAACTCTGAGAAAATACGTTTTTGTTGTTTTAAGGCACTGGCTCTCTGGGGGCTTGTTACAGGGGCCCTAGGCAAGTAAGCCACCTACCACGGGAGCTAGCCACCCACTCCTATGTATTTTCCCAAGAGACATGGAAGTCCAGAGCCACAAAAGGTCTTGTATGTGAATGTTCAGAGCAGCTTTATTGAAAGTCATCATGACCATGAGAATTTTGGGGGTGATAAGTGTGTTCATCACCGTGATGGTGATGATGAATTCATGGTGTTTACTTATGTCAAAATTTAGGAAATTGTCCAGTTTATCCCATGTCAAAATATCAGAGTAAAGCTGTTTACAGATATTTTAAAAATCTCAAAATACAACATCTTAGTTTTGTGAATAAATTACAGATAAAAACAGGGAGAACAGTAATGGGGTATGTGTCCTGGATGTAATAATAATACATAGTATAAAATTGTATGTTTTGTTAACAAATTAGTACATTAAGTTCTTTGGAAATATACATCCCAGCTTTGGGTGCAGGAATCTTTGATCTCCTCCCACTAAGTCATTAAACTTTTATGCTTGCCTAGCTTATCTCTACTTTAATTTCTATTGCAGGAAATAAAGAAGGACGAGACCCCTGAATTTTAGTTAGAATGAACACAGGGACACGGATAAAGAAATGCAAAATGCTGCAGAAATGTTTCCGTTGTGGCTAGTATCCTGCTCATCCACTGAATGATGGTTGTAAAGAGTATCTACAATGGAAAAGAAAACGTACATCAGTTTGATATTATACTTTTTCAAACCACTAAACATCCTGATATTAATCAGTATGTAACTGAATAAAATATTCATAAACTTTTAAAACTAATCTATCTCATAGTGTATGAAACAAAAAAAAAAAGACAAAATTAAACAAGAGAACAACTTTTGTATGAATAACCTTCAAGAATTATCCATGCTTAAAGAAGATGTGGCACATATATACAATGGACTATTACTCGGCCATAAAAAGAAACGAAATTGAGTTATTTGTAGTGAGGTGGATGGACCTAGAGTCTGTCATACAGAGTGAAGTAAGTCAGAAAGAGAAAAACAAATACCGTATGCTAACACATATATATGGAATCTAAAAAAAAAAAAAAAAAAAAAGGTTCTGAAGAACGTAGGGGCAGGACAGAAATAAAGATGCAGACGTACAGAATGGATCTGAGGACACGGGGAGGGGGAAGGGTAAGCTGGGATGAAGTGAGAGAGTGGCATGGACATATATATGCTACCAAATGTAAAATCGATAGCTAGTGGGAAGCAGCCGCATAGCACAGGGAGATCAGCTCGGTGCTTTGTGACCACCTAGAGGGGTGGGATAGGGAGGAGGGAAAGGAGACGCAAGAGGGAGGAGATATGGGGATATATGTATATGTATAGGTGATTCACTTTGTTATAAAGCAGAAATTAACACACCATTGTAAAGCAATTATACCCCAATAAAGATGTTAAAAAAAAAAAAGAATTATCCATGCTTAAGTAAAGTGGTGTATATATATGATTACACAAACTCTTGTTTACTTTCCTGTTCTTGTAAACTCATTTTACTAATACTGCCTGCAATTGGGATTAGAAAGATGTTTGGAAAAGATTAAGAGGTTAATATTTGCAAATCTCCTTAATGGCATAAAATGTCATATAAATGCTAATTTTCTTGGGTATTTACTAATTCTAAAGCAAATCTCAATAACTCCTTGCATTTTAAAAAAGCTTCTTAACACAGAAATTCAGTGCACATTTTCAACATTAATGGAATCTGCAAGTGTGCCTAAGAGTAGAAAATGAGTGTATTAAGCCCGTTCTTGCAGTGCCTGGAACATGCTGTGTAGCTAACAAGGCAGCTTTGGAAATTATTAATCCCTATAAGTTATAAATGTATCATTCACTATGCTGGTAAAGGAACGTACTTATTTATGCTCTAGAAAATCAGAATGATTAATGCACCATCCCAGACTGCAGAACTAGACTTTTCATGATCTTGATTTGTTATTTTATTCTGTGCTATAGTTTATTTTAGTGGTTAGGCAGAAATTTAGACTTCATTGATTCAAGCCATTCCATTGGTGTTATTTTTATAAAGTTACTTGCTTTTGGTGATGTTTAGTTGTTTAATTCATTACTAAAAAAGTAAGTGGAAGGGCTTCCCTGGTGGCGCAGTGGTTGAGAATCTGCCTGCCAATGCAGGGGACATGGGTTCGAGCCCTGGTCTGGGAAGATCCCACATGCCGCGGAGCAACTAGGCCCATGAGCCACAACTACTGAGCCTGCGCGTCTGGAGCCTGTGCTCCGCAACAAGAGAGGCCGCGATAGTGAGAGGCCCGTGCACCGCGATGAAGAGTGGCCCCCGCTTGCCGCAACTGGAGAAAGCCCTCGCACAGAAACGAAGACTCAACACAGCCATATATAAATAAATAAGTAAATAAAATTAAAAAAAAAAAAGTAAGTGGATATATTTTGTGCATGTGTATGTATTACATTGTGTGTATTATGTAATATCCACAAGGCACAATGTGCTGAAAATAAGCCTTTTCCTATTCCCTGTTCCCTAATCATGGCTTCCTTTCTCCTCTGATTCCCCACACAAATGGTCATTTGCTGCACACTTGGTTCTCCACTTTGGTTGTGTGCCTGTCAATGTATCTTGTGTATCTTTCCTTATTACCACGTACAGAACAGCCTCATTCTTTTTAAGTGGCATTATATGGATTGTAACATAATTTATTTAATTAGCTCCTGATTGATGGGCATTAATGTTGTTTCACATAATTTGCCAGTGCCGCAATGCAGCCAAGAATATCCTGTGTGTAGGTGCTTTTTCTGCATGCTTCAGCGTTTCTGGGCGATAAATACCTAGGAGTTCTGCTAGCTTGTCTGTCTTGGGTTTTGATGGCTCTGACCAACCCCCAAGAAACTAGAGAGGAAAAGGGAGTGAACTGAGAAACATGTGGAAAACTGGAGGTGTTTCTTTGGCCTGAAAGAGAAGGCAGCCCGCGGCCGTGGGCGGAGAATCAGACGGGAACAGCCTGGGGGGCCTGACCCCTCGTCCCTGGCAGGGCCTGGGGACAAGCAGTGCCCTTCTTCACACCTGCTGGAAGCCTGGGCCTGGGTCTGTGTTCAACCACTGTCCCCATGATGTTTTGAAAGCATAGCTACTGTGCAGATGGATAGATCTGTGGTTGCCAAATACAGATACTGTCACGGAAATACCTCTGCTCTACACATGCCTCAGTTTTGAGTCTGACACTTCTTCGTATCACGATGAATTGCACCTCAAGACCCTTTCCTGCCAGCAAAATGAGGACGTGTTCCGATAACACTGAACCTCACAATGGAAAGGGTCAGGGTCCCACCTCTTTTTTCCCCAAAATGTTCCTAGAACCACCTTCCGGTATGCTACGTCCACCATCCCTGCTCTGCCCCCTAAGGGCTCTTAGGCAAAGCAGCTCTGCCCAGGGGTGAAGACCTGTGCCATCCTACCCAACCCAAATCTGCAAAATTAAAGGTGAACACACAAGTGTGACTCTTCTTCAAGCTTTGTGCAGTGGCAGGATAGTAGCCAGTGAGGTTTATCCGAGGTGCGATTATTGCTAATTGAAAAGACAGGAATTAAGGAAGAAACAAAAAGAGACAGAGAGAGAGAGAGAGAAGGAAGCAAAGGGGGAGGTGAAGGAGGTGAGGGGTGAGGGAGGGAGAATTCCAAGGTGATTTTCTCCTTCTACAGATTCAGAGGAATGTAGGACACTTTTGGTAAACTCTCTACCAATCTTTTCTAGCACTGGAGGAACTTTGCACAGAAGTTTCATGCTGATTCTGAAAATGTACTTCTTCTTGTTCTCTTTGGTCTACTTTTAGATCCTGTAATTTGAATATTCACTTAATCACATATAAATTAGATGTTTTCATAGTCAATGCAAAGTCCACCATACAAAGAACATAACCCAAACTGAGAAGGTCACAGAGGGCCTCTCTTGGCACAAGTAAAAATTGACCCAGTCATGCATTTGACAGAGAGAGGCATCACCGATAAAGGTCTTTGCTCCAAAGATGATGAGACAAAGAAATTCAGCCGGAGCGGTGGGGAGGGAGCGTTTCCTACCGCAGAGACCACAGCTGCCCAGAGAGGAGAAAGGCAGCTGATGGCCACGTTGCTGGGAAGATTCAGCAGCCCCACAAGTGAGCGCGTCTCCTCCGAAATGGGTGAAGCTTGGAACCAAAGAAGCACACACATTTGTTTAGATCTTTCTGACAGGTTTTCCCTTCTCAGCTCTCCAGGGTGGCATTGACTGGTTTTCCAGCGTCACAGCCCAGCCCGGCTCTTCAGTGTCGTGCCTGCCTGTTCCCAGTCAGCTGGCTGTACCAGATTCCTCTCCATTTACTAGGTTCTGTGCAGTTGTTGTACACCTCAAGCGGTGGCTTAAGTACCTATCCATATTATATGGTTTTCCCCACAAATACTAGAGGTCTTTCTAAAATCGAGATAAAACAGATGACCTTCGGCTGTTTTTTTTTCTTTTTGGTGAAAAGGATAAATACTGAGGATTATGGTGGCCTATGTCATTGATGTAGAGATTGTTTTTAATGAGAGAAGTACAGCATCCTGCCTTAGTTATTACTCCTGGCATCTCAGTAAATGAGTTAAACTGAAATCTTCATTTGAAATGAAGGTGGGAAATCTGAATTGTACAGATTAGCAATTAGTGCAAACTCCTGCAGCAAATTGGTGAAACAGCTGAAATTCAAACCAGGCCCCAAATAAAACCACTTTGAATTTCCCAATAAGTTACATAAGCTGCACAAATAAAGAACGCGTAGATATTCTTTATGTAGATAGATAGATAGATGATAGGTAGTTTGAGAGATAGGTAACAGATGTTAGAAACAGGCAGATGAGAGGTAGATACATAGATGATAGATAGATAACATAAGATAGATAGATAGATGGATAGACAGATAGATAGATAGATAACATAAGATAGATAGATGGATAGACAGATAGATAACATAAGATAGATAGATGGATAGACAGATAGATAGATAGATAACATAAGATAGATGATGGATAGATAGATAGATAGATAGAAGATATACACAGAGAGACAGAGAGAGAGAGAGAGGGAGAGAGAAAGAGAGAAAGATACTGCAACAAATTCAGCTGTGGTAGTCCTCGTTACTAACCTGAATTATAAAAGTGGATCTCAGCTTGTGTGCCCCGTGATTTAGCTCTAAGGAGAATTAAATCTCTGCTAAACAGTGACGTGCATGAGTTCCTCAATGCCAGCATCTGCAATTATTTTTCTCTTTTTTGTTTTAACCCTATATTTTCAAATATTCCATGAGAACTAAAAAATCGACTATAAGTAATTCAGGATTTTCTTTGTGGCATATTAAACCCACGAAGACAGTACAATCATTTTAAGTTTCGTAATAACTATATTCAAAAGTACTAATTTTGTTCTAAGTTACATTTTAACGTGTAGAATTTTCATTATTATTCCGTGGTTATATTTCAAATATTCTTCTTGACTCTGTTAATTCAAGGTGACTTAAAAGAATGCTATTTAGGTTCAAACCTCTTGAATTTGTTCAGTTTTACTTTGCTGTTAATGTTTAATTTTATTGCATCTTTTCACCGCTTCCTTGGCTACGTTCACTGTTTCCCCACCCACCACCTTTGACAACCAAAAATTAATTTTCTGTTTCTTGTAAGGGTGAGTTAACATCACCATGAATTTATTATTTGTCTATTTCTTCCTATATTTCTTTTCAATGGTGTTTGATATATTTTTAGGCTATATTTTTAGGTGGATATGTGTTTAAGACAGGCCACCTGTGATTTAGTATACACACACACATCTCTACCTTGTTTCTAATGACAAGGATCATTATAAAAAACATTTTATTGTTTTAAAGATTTCAGTTATATAGTGGTCTAGGAAGAAGCTGATACCATATATGCAGAAACTGTTTTGTCATATGTACCACGTTGAATAACTCAGTCTCTTTTAATGACAAATATTTTAAAGCCAGGCTCCATTTTTGCAACTATAGCCATAAGTAGGATTTCAGATTTTCCGTAGTTCTTGACTGCTAAAATTTTCACTTCCAGGTACTTAAAGATGTGAGATGGGTGATGTTTTCTTGTAACGAGGTTTTGAGTTAATAAAAGATTTACCAAATGTTTTTCTACCAATATAAGTAAATAAACCAATAAAACGCCTGTTTTCACAAAAGTCTTATTTCCAGGAAGAAGAAATAAAATGAGCATCGTGAAATTAGATTCAATAAATGTTGTTCTACAATAAAGTCTTTTTACTGAGGCTTGTGTGAGACCTCCAGACACTTGTCAAACCTGCCACCCTAAGTATCACCAGCATGACCTGCAGATGAGACAAAGCTGAGGTTATGATTATATTTCCTGCTGTAAAGGAGAACACCATCCCACAGAGTGTGGTGAGAGCCTCAGAGTGGGAAGGTTAAGTGCAGAATTCATTGAGAATTGAAAGTCTGATTTACAGCACACCCTTCACAGTGGTCACTTGATTAGGGTTGGGTAAGGATCATGATACTACAGTCCAGGATTGGTGGAAACAGAAAAGCCAGGTCTCTGAGATGAGAGATTCAAAGTCTTAAAAGGAACAAATTGCCTACTGATGCTTCCCTTGAAGAGTTTTATGGGTCTTGCCTCAAGTTACTGGAATGAACAGTCAAACCATTTGCTAGAGTTACAGTTTCTGGAAAGAAGTGCCGTTGAAGACAGTCTAACAACAAAGTCACACCAATGCAAAGTAAGTTGTGTGCAGGCTGAGTGTACGAGGGGATGGTTTACATCTCCAAGTTTGCTCCCTTGCTACCCTCTATATTCATGTCTTTTCATGACAATCTACCTGGAATTCATTTCAGACAATATTAAAGCCACTCATCCTCCACTTTGGTTCTTTCGTGACACAGGAGATCTTAACTTCAATCAGCAAGTTTCCCTTTGAACTTGTGCTTAGAGACCCATGACTTCTATGTGCCTGGTTACCAGAGCCACACACGGAAGTACCCCTGGACTAAGACACGTGTGAGGGCGTCGTCTTTTTTTTCTTCTTCTTGGTGCAGATCCCCTGCTGCACACCTGCGGCTCTCGTACACCTGTCCCTTTATTACCGAGTCCAAGCTTGCTCCGCTCGCTGCACGACAGGGCAATAAATCGGAGACGAGGTGTTGAGGCAAGGAACACGACTTTATTCGGAAAGCCTGCGACCGAGAAGATGGCAGACTAAAGTCTCAAAATACCATCTTCTCGGGGTTTGGATGCCAGTTTCTTTGATAGCACAGAGAGGGGGAGGAGATGAGGAAGTAAAGTAAAAAGGCCATAAGTTTTGCAAGTATCCCCTGGAATGGCCAGCCTCGGGCAGGGGATGTGTTAGTTTCTTCTTTCTTGCAGCCATCCACAGGTGGACAAGGTCCGGATGTTTCCCTGAACAAAGGCACTTTGGTTTAACATTCGGGCAGAGGGCCAGGGTTCCCCGAGGCAGGCCATTCTGTAGAGGCAGTATCCTCTCAGTGAACAAAAGCAGTGGAGAGTGAAGCTTAAAGTAAAAGAAACAGATCCAACATGGAGTCAGATTTGGTTCTTCCCTGTTACCCCTTCACTTGCCCCTGAGACTCTGACCTCATGTGGGTTCCCCATGTGACCTCCTCTCCTCACTCGGAGCCCATGTCCCAGGGCCCACCAGTGACCCCTCTTCTCTCCCCTGAACTTCCCACGTTTATGCCTCGATTTGCTCCTTTGATCTCCAGCGTTCCATTGTCCACCATGTGTTCTCTTCCATTATAATCCAGATACACCCACCATATCCATATAAAATCCAGGATAATTATCATCTGTTTTTTCACCCTAATTCTCTGGATCCTGAGGCTTATCTCACACTTTGAACAAGTGCTGATTTAAGAAAGACGTTATCAGCAGATCAGATGAAGTTTTTAGGGGGGGAGACTAGTGTGTTTAGAGTTTTTGTGTCTTTAGTGCTGTTGAAATGAAACATTTGGCTTAAAAAACTTCTCAGCTTTTCAACTAGTCACACTATTCTGTCAATAAATATCAGATGTAAGTGTGACCATTTCCTTATTCAGCTTTTACACTTTCTACTTAATAAAATCCCAAAACACATTGTTGGGGTTCTTAAATCTATCATTCTGAATTGCTCAGAAAGTAATGTAGGACTTCCCTGATGGCACAGTGGTTAAGAATCCACCTGCCAATGTAGGGGACATGGGTTCAAGCCCTGGCCCGGGAATATCCCACATGCTGTGGAGCAACGAAGCCCGTGCACCACAACTACTGAGCCTGCACTCTAGAGCCTGTGAGCCACAACTACTGAGCCCATGAGCCACCACTACTGAAGCCTGCGCACCTAGAGCCCGTACTCTGCAACGAGAGAGGCGACCACAATGAGAAGCCTGTGCACCACAAAAAAGAGTGGCCCCCGCTCGCTACAACTAGAGAAAGCCAACACACAACAACGACAACCCAAAGCAGCCAAAAATGAATAAATAAAATAAATTTTTTAAAAAGAAATTAATGTAAATATTTTATTTTTATAGAGAAGACAGGAAAAATTGTTCCTTATACTCTGCATCAAGAAGGTGTTGATTCATAAAAGAGTTCAGGTTTATGGGAGCTGCAGGCAACTTAGCTCCTCTGACCCCCATGGCAGCCAAGTGGAGAAGGTCAAGGCCGTGATGATCTCTTCATGTGACAACTCCACACACAAATACAGCTTGGCACCTGAGCCACTAAGTGATTCGTCCAAATTCCCACAATAAATATTTCCCAAATGAGGACTGTATAATAAATACCTGTTTAACAAATTAAACACTGTACAGGATCAGGACCGTATATTCTTCTCATTGGAAAACTGTTCTCCAAATTTCAAGAATTTCCCTTCACAGGCAAAAAAATTCAAAGGAGGAATATAATCTGTTTTTCAGGATTTAGATTACTTTGAGAGGCTTTGAAGATGTTTGGAGAAGAATATTTTCCCCTCAGTTTGATATGGCTTGGTTTCTTCAAATATACTCAAGTGTATATATATATATATACACATAATTTCTCTTTGTTAGATGAATGGCTCCATTAACATCCTAAATATTAGGCAAATGTCTTCAATTCTGTGAAATTGTAATGAATAAAACAATTAAGCTCTTTAATCCACTGCCAAGCCAGAATGTAACATAAGATTTTTTTTAATTCTACCATTGTTTACTGTCATGCATCTATGTGTCTTCACGTCTAATTGCTATTGCCTCATTCAGAATGCATTACTCAGTTTATGTCCGGACATAATCAGCTTGGCATTTTCCCTGGATGTGCTGGGTCACATTAAAAAACAATTATAGCAACTCTGTGATAAATATTTGATATTCCAGGATCATGTATTCATAGCATTGATCTAAAAAGCTGTTATAAAAATAAACTTATGCCTCCAAAAGTATGTCACTTACAGTTTCAAAAGAGTAGCCATTATCCCCCATCCATTTATTATTTATAGTAGCTGTGTGCACACCACTCTGAAATTACTAGAAGGTAAGTGCAACCGTTAATGACTCAAGATGCTTAAAAATATCTCTGCAGAAGTTAAACCACTTAAGTGTTTTTTCCTTGAAAACTTGTAAATATATCTTTAGAGTGAGATTGATTATGTGTAGCTAAATTTGTGGATTATGATAAGGAAATGGCATCACCTATCAACATCACAATGCAGAGGTGGTATTAAGAGTGCCAGCCGTGGAAGAGAAGCCATGTGTCTCCAGAGGATGACCTGGCATCACCTGTGGTTCCACAGAGGAAAGGTCTGGCGGGCATTTGAGGATGAGGAAGCTGGCACCAGGCAGGGAACTCGCCCGGCCACCTGCACTGCCCTCCTGCCGGGGAACCTGCTGGTCCTGACACAGAAAAGCCACCTGTGCAGGAAATGAAACAGGCACCCAGGAACATACTAGTGGATCTGACACTTTGGGGCCTGGTGAAAGTGAAACTTGTGGTCCAAAGGGGAAAAAGGCTGGTTTTCAGTTCACCAGAATTATCACACGTTTCTTCCCAGGGATCTGCCCCCGGGTCACCTGTGGACAGAGCTGTCAGGGAGGGAGGGGGAAGGACACAGGCAGAGAAGGCGCTGGGCCTGGGCTGCGTCTGATGGAAGCAGTGCCTGGTGTTAAGGCGTTATTTCTGCTTGTCCCCTCCTCGCCACCCCCCCCCATTCAACTAATCTGCTTCCCGAGCATCTACTGGATATCAAAGTCACGACTCAGCTACCAAAGGAAAGGGACCAAGGAGGCTCTCAATCAGGTTTATGCCTCCACCCTAATTTTATGTCTAATAACGTTATCTTTTACTCACAGAGCAAATGTCTTATTGATTCTCTTGAGCAATTTTCAGCCTTGAGTTTCCTTCACCCGTTTCTACAGATGAGTCTGAACATAAAGTCGTTATGACTCAGGCCGCGTGGGACTGGATGGGGCTCTGATGCTCAGACATGATCCACGGGAAGTAGAGTCATCTCAGTCTGACAGAGAAAGAGAAATATCACATGATACCACTTATACGTGGAATCAAAAAAAATGATACAGCTGAACTTATTTACAAAACAGAAACAGACTTACAGACACAGAAAACAAATTTATGGTACCAAAGGGGAAAAGGGATGAGAGAGGGCTAAATTAGGAAGTTAGGATGAACGTACACACCCTACTGTACATAAAATAGACAACAAGGACCTACTGTACAGCACAGGGAACTCTGCTCAATATTATATAACAACCTAAATAGGAAAAGAATCTGAAAAAGAATAGATACATCTATATGTATAACTGAATCACTTTGCTGTACACCTGAAACACAACATTGTAAATCAACTATACTCCAATATAAAATAATTTTTTTTTAATTTTAAAAAATAAAATGATCTCTTCTTCCCTGAGTCCCTGTGAAATGGTCATAACAAAGCTCCAGGTACGAGGTATGTTGCTGTCAATATTTTTTAATACATTTGGAGAGTGCAAATTCTGTTCTGACCGGTTCCCGAGACTGTGTTTGGGTGTCTCCTCTGAGATCTCAGGACTGCCTCCGATTCGTGTAGAATGTGCTGCTCTTTCTGTATCACAAAGTAAAGTTCCTGGGCGGCCAGGGCCACCCAGCGATGTGTGACTCACGACCCTCCCGTCCCACCTCACTTCTCTCAGGCCACTGTGGCCCCTTTTCCCTTTACACCTAATTTTCTTTCTTCCAGGGAAACGTTTCTCTAGCCTTGTTGTATGTGTGTCCTCGTTTTTACTCTTAGCTCAGAGGCGTCCAGAGAAGCTCTCCAAAGACGCCCAGGCTGCAGCCCAATTCAGATGACTCGCTAATACTTAGCATCAACTTGTTTACTTGACTTTGCTTCCCTCACCCATGAGGATACAAGCACCATCACGGCAGAAGCATATTTATGCAGAAGCATAATCCCTGCAAGACTGTCGCTTTATTTAACTGGGTGCTGGGCTTTTATCACTGAGAGAGATCTTGACAGACTTACTTCTTTCAGTCTGGAATCCAGGACAGGGCCTGCCCCGTTCTTCGCGCTCTCTTTAGTCTTATCCGTTGCTTTATGAAAGCTGCCCGATCCTTGCTGGAGTTCATTTCTCTTTTGCAGTGTGTTTTTAGAAATGGCCAATGTTTGCCACACACACAAGGACACTCACTCTTTCCAGCCACGTTTCCAGGCTTATAGAAGGAATATCGTCACAGCACGTGGGCGGCCTTGCTCTGGTTATTTCAGCAACAGATTACCCGGTGTTTCCACGCTGCGTAGACACACCTGCTGTTTCCAGTCTCTGGTAGCTGCTCCTTTTCTACCCTCTGAACCCTCCCTAAGCCAGTGCTGCATATTTGCACTTACATAGCAATGAATCTGTCATCTTTTCATGTGATGTATTCTTGTCATTGACCAGGGATGAGTTTAAAGACATACCCAAAGAAGGAATTTTTATTCTTTAGGGAATTGTCATTGCCTTATATAAATGTTCCTTTATTTTGAACAGAGATAATGAAATTAATGGAAAGACGCTATATTTATTTATATTTTTAATACCAAAACCATATATTTAAATCATATTTTAAAAGATATACAGTAAAATACCTTTTTGACTAATTGAAGGATGCAAAATAAGGTCCAACAAACCAAACAAATAAATACCAATCAATTATGCCTATATTACTTCAACTCTTTTATTCTACTTATTTTTCCCCAGAAAAAGGTGTGTGTGTGTGTGTGTGTGTGTGTGTGTGTGTGGCCTGTTTTGCTTTACTATATGTCTAATGCTCCAGTATATCAATGCACCATGTTTTATTTACCCATCTGCATAGTGGCCAACTCTTTACTAGTTGATCACTTACTTCTTTACTTTTTTGTTCCTATTGCTCTAACAAACAGCCTCTGGATTCCTGTGCACCCTCATCCTTCCCCAGGGTGGCTCTAAGGTAGATACTAGGATTATAACTGTGGAGTTTTAGGATATGTCCAGTTTCAGTTTTACTGCCTTCTTCCAAATTGTCCTTCAAAGTGATATTCCAATTTACACCGCAGGCAGAAATACCCATTTTTTCCCTTTACTCTATCACCAACAATTACTATTCTTAAGGGGTTCATTTATGTCAACAATAGAAAATGTTGGCTCATTACAATCTTACTGTCTAATATTCTGTGTATAATGAAATTGAGCAACTTTTTACTATTGTATCTGCCGTTTGAGAGCCGCTCTCTGTGAACTGCCTCTTCATAACGCTTGTCCAGTTCTCAGCTTCTTTTTATTTGATTGTTTCTAATTAACTTGAAATGCTATAAGACAGACTTATGATTATTTTGAAGTGTTTGTGTTACTGTTTTGTCTTTAATGCATGTTTTTGTGTGTAGACAAATTTCATATATTTAGTGTGTATGTATATGGTATATTTAACCCTTTTCAATGTAGTTCTATATATAGGGAACTCAATTGGTCCCAAATGATTTATTGGCGATTCTGTTTCTTTGAATATATCCTCATTCCTGCTGCAGCAGATGGGGTTGTTAAATCACTCACATACTTTGAATGCAGCTTCTCCAGAATGGGTGGAGTATTTGGCTGCATAATCCTAGTGGGATCAAAGCTAAGAAAAAAACAGAGCTGCAAAATAGTAATGGTAACAATAGTGCTGATAATAGTTCTTTGAAGCAATCCTATTGCTAGAGCTGGCGTTGGTACTTTTACTCTCATTCTTTGATTTCTGAGGTTGGGAGATGACCCCCCCTTGGCCCTGCCCCTGCCCCACCTGCACCAGGTGTGGGACGGAGCAGCTCCACCCCCTGGTCCCCAAAGTGCCTGTTTTCTCTCTGTCCAGGGTGAGCTCACAGGTCCAGATAAGGTAACACAAGCAGAGCACTGAGAAGTGTCCTGGCACCGAGGTCTCGGTCACGCCGGCTTTCTGGCTGCGGCTATCACGGAAGTGGAAGAAGCAGCACCGGGTTCTGACCTTTGTAAAGAAAACTGGGATCCAGCAGAGATCATGACCTCTGAGTATCAGAGGGAAAAAGTAAACTTACCAGTAACGAAAATAAATCGCGGTGATATTCTTATATGTTACATTCATTTGAGAATCCCTTTTCATTCAGTAACTTTATGAAGTCATGGAATTTTTCGAGTCTGTTTTATTGACCCCTTACCTTTGCGTTTGACAGACTAACCTGACGGATGACTCCCTGCATTGAAGGAATGAGCTTCACACCTCGGCTGTCTGGAGAAGCACGGGGAGCATTTTAGACTAAATGAAAATGGTGCAGTTACGGTAAGCTTCGAATAAAATTTAAAAAACAACTGGGGAAAATTATGAAAACTAATTAGAAGAAAGAGCTACAGAGTAAGAGGGGTGAATGCTAAGTCTGACACTGGCTGGTGGGTCAGAGTCGGGTTGCACCTGAAAACCTTCTCAAGATAGAAAACGAAGCTGCAGAAGAGAAAAACTGCTTTTCCTAGCAGGACACTAAGTGCCCTGTGCCTTGGCAGCAGTGCTCTGTGTGCCACGGGAGCGGATGCTTTCGTCAGAAAGGGCTTCCAGTTACAAATCACATGCTCCTGTGTTTTAAAGAACCCCGAGCCGGCTTCGTGGGCTCATGTGGGGAAAAGGAAATAGAAGTTTGCTTAACTTACCCTTCAGCCTAATGATTCAAGGGCCACAAGCCTGGACTTATAAGCTCTGCAAATGAGAGAGAATCAAATATACAGTGTACAATAAAGATAAATGGACATGATGCTAATTTTCTCCAGTTTTACCAACGTCACTAGTCAAAGGCAGATATAATATTTGTAGGTTTAGCAATGGCAGAGTCATTACTTTTCTGCAGGTAATTTATATATACTAGTTAAATAGAGATAAAAAAGCTATTATTTTCTTTGATGAAAAGTCTCCTAAAGTCAATATTATACCCTTTACAAAATTAAATTAAAAAATTTGAATGTGCCAAGTTCAAACATGGAATGAAATATTACTGCTCATATTAAGTAGAGCTGTAATCGTCTCTTCCACCAATTAATAGACACACAAAAATACTTGTATCTGACATGCCTGTGTGCTGTCACTGACCGTTAATTTTGAGAGTCTGACAACTACTGAAGACCCTGGTCTCTTTCAGCACAGACTTATTATCCCAAGACGTGGATTGTGTCTGTGCAAGAGAAAAAGTCTGCCTCCTTAATTCAGATTAAAATCCCTCACACACCATTGAACTGCATGATAGACTTAGGAGTAATACAGTAAATTCTGGTGTGGTTTGGTAGTCCAGTATGATATAAATTGTTGTGAATCGTGTTTTCAGTTAATAAGACAAGAATGCTTTATGCAACTGATACAGATCGAATGTGGTAGTAAATGTAAGTGGGTAGCATTTACACTCACACACCTGTACGTACACACCCACGAGAATCAAACCACAAGGAACTTGAAGTCCTTTTGAAAAGACAAAAGATACGTAATTTTCAAGTATTGAAAGAATCAAATAATCAATTTGATACTGTTTTTTCTATATGATTTCATTTAGGTTTGACCTTCAAACAAAATAGTAAAGAATCTACTACCAACACTTTATGTATGAAAAATATTATTTCATTGAAAATACAATCAAATAGCAGATTTCTAAAATAGATGCATCGTCTGTTTTATTTACTTATATTTCCATTTTAATCTCTGTAGCGTAACCAGTTACCTTCTGGTTGTGAGGATTATCAAGAAACTCAATTTTAGTCATGATTCATTTTGATTCTTCTTGCTAAAGGTACTAGTTTTGAAGAGATGTGTGCCAGCCCTGGCCATGTCATGAAAATCAGTATTTCACCTTCTAATGTACAATTTTTGGCATATCAGGATCACAAAACCTGTCTCCTACTTCTGCTCCAGATCGTCACGGGCCTCCAGTCCCTGGGCTGGGAAGGAGGGTACAACCTGCAGAGGCGGGGACACACCTGTCAGGGATGTGGGGATGGCAGTACCTGCATGGCTGGATTTCAGTTGTGCTCTGACGCTGGCACTTGCTACTCTCTGTCCTCGAGTTCATCTCTCAGCATCTGTAAACTTCAGTTATTTTCATCTGTGGATCTGAAATGACCCCCACCTGCTCTCCTCTCAGGGGTGTGACCATCAAAGCACAGACACTGATGTTACTGAGATTAGTCTGTCTTTCTCAGCAGACTGTGACCCTCAGATATGCACAGCGTGTGTGTGTAGCATACATGTTGAATTGTCAACTTATTAAAACTTGAATCGTATGGGAGACTGAACTAAAATATCTTCAGATGATGTAAGGTCGTCAGTTTAGTTTAGAACAGGAATGCCCACCAGACGTCTAAATGGAAGAGTAGAATTTTCTCAGTAGGCAATTGTATTTGTGTGCCTGTGAGTGTGTGTGTGTGGGGGGAAGCATTTCTGTATATATATTTTTAATTTTCAGAACTCGAGGCAAACATTGGAGAGTTTTTTGCTTGTAAATGATAATGAGAGCCATTGAATGGTTTGAGAGAAAGACATGGCACAGAACCTTGAGAAGCATGAACAGTTATGGGATAGATGAAGAGAAAAATATGTGAGGGAATGATAAAATATAACGTAATCAGAAACAATGAAAAATTAGAGTTTTGCATAAAAAGACTGGTCTGCAATGTTGAATTTTGCTGGTGTTGTATCAGTGAGACCAAGCCAGGCTGTGCTGTGGTAACAAACAGCCCCAAAGCTCAGTGGTGTAAACAGCAGGTGCAATATAACCAAGGACTGCGATTGTAAGAATCGTGTCCATCACATGAACTGGTGTGTGAAATACTGACCTGTCCTCACAATGTCCAAACTTACCTTCATAGGGCACGGTATGCTGTATACTTGTTTGATTTCTTGCAGTTACTTTTAAAAGTTGTCTTCATGTCTGTTTCCACAATATTTAGAAAGTTATTGCAAGTGTGTTTATCGGCTCTTTTTCTGTTGTCAATAAGACCATTTTATCGTTACATTTTCTTCCTGGCAATCTTGGTATATGACCCAATTCAACTTTTCACTGAAGATAAATATATCAGATCAAATTATATTGATTAATTCTAAGGTTTTTAAACAATTCTTTTAAGGTATTTGGGACAACAGTGATCATCTACAACTTACAATTGTGCCTCCTTTCTGATGGATATGCCTTTTATTTCTATGTCATAATCTATTGTATTGCCTGAAATTCTAGGCCAGTATTAAATCATTATTTTGATAGAATATATATGCTTATTCTGATAGTTATTAGAATATCTCCATTAGTTCAGTTAATTTTTAAGTATCAGTTTGAGGATGTATCATTCTATCCTTAGTAGTCATGCTTTTTTAATCAACATGAGTTTCAACCTCCATTAAATTCTTACAGGAGCTGTTGAGATATCCATAGTTTTTGTTTATTTTAATTTTAATTTTACTTTATTTTACTAGTTACAGTTTACTTTTTTTATTGAAGTACACTTGCTGTACAATATTATATAATTTATAGGTGTCCAATACAGTGATTCGATTCACAATTCTTAAAGTTTATATGCCATTTATAGTTATTATAAAATATTGGCTATATTCCCAGTGTTGTACAATATATCCCTGTAGATTATTTTGTTTGTACCTAATAGTTTGTACCTCTTAATCCCCTACGCCTATTCTGCCCCTCCCCACTTCCCTCAGTTTTTTTAATCCTTTGATTTATTGAAGTCACATCACATTTCTTTCCTGTTAATTTTTCAACCTGAGGACAATATTGCTTTGTATATGAATATTTAAAAATCAGTGTTTCAATCTCCTTTGCTAGTGGGAAGTTTACATTATCAACAATTTTCTTTAGTGACAAGCAGGAGTTACAGTATCTTATTCTGTCTTCTTGGTTGTTTCCTCAGCATTTATTACTGTCATTGACAATGCAGACTAGATTTGATTGCCTTCAGCTCATCTCTGATGGTTTATATACATGTAAACACTTCTCATAGTTCTAAATTCTAATATTATTTAAATATGTATTACTCAAACTTTACATATAGACATGTATCTTTTTGTAATTTCTTAGAATTTTTTGAATATGAACCAAAACTCTCTTCCTCTTTGAAGTACAAGAAATAATTTTGGGGCTCCTCTCAATCTCCCAAATTCCTTAAATTCTACTTTTTATTGACAGAGATTTTTAGATTCCTTCCCCAACCCCCATCTCTCCTTTCTCTCTCATTCTAAAGATGCCCTTTTCAGATTTAACTTTGACTTTTACCTCCCAAGTTTTCTTTAATAGCTAAAATTATGTATTCAGTGTCTTCCAAGTGTATTAACAGAAACAGTTTTTGTCAACATATCACTACAATTGTCAGGATATAAGATGATTCAAAATAAATGTCTCATATCCAATTTTATAAAAACACTTACATAATAATGACATTCATTATTACTATGACATTTGTGCTGCTTGGTTCACCACAAGAGGGTAGCATTTTTGCACAGCTGAGTAAAAAATGAAATTTACAAGTTGACAAATAGTATAAGGAAGTATTATGTGAAAACCAAAAAGGGGTCCTTTGGTCAAGAATTTTGGGAAACACTGGAGGAAGCAAAGTTAAACAGGATACTTCACTGTGGAATTTCTTAAACCCTTTATATACCAAGGTGAGTCTTCAGGAAAAAAAATAGACCACAGTGCTTGCCAACTCTATTTAGATGTACTTTTTTTTTTTTTTTTTTAACAGAACATCTTGAAGGAACAATGTGCTGTGGAATCCACTTAAAATAATTAAAACAGAAACATTTTTGTTGATATTTAGCTATTTTTGTTATTGACTATCAGTTTTTAACTGAGTTCTCATTATTGAATCCTTAACATTTATTGACTTTTAATAGCCATTATTTTAATCATTTTAAGAGTTTAATTTTTATTTTCGGAATGTTACGTTTGAAAATGAATTTCAACAAGACTGAATTTTTGAGAGACTACCTTTCTATAACTGCAACTTATTATTACAATCTTTTTGGCACTAAATTTCTGTGTTTTTTGGTCACAGATTTGTTGGCAAAAATACTTTTTCTTTTTCCTAGTGATTAGGGTTCTGCAAATTAATTGACAATAGATTTAGAGGAGAAAAGACAAAGTTTGCTCAGCAATGAGTAAGTCACAGAATAGCCCGAGTGTAAGGTTTATGTATTGAATTAACAAAAGAGGGGGATGAGGACTTCAGTGGGACAGTATGAAGGTTCTGGTGGGCTTTCTGATACTAACGGGCAGCTGATGTCACAATTCCGGATGTGAAGGGTCAGTCTTTCCCCAAATCACAAAACTCCCTTGTGGTGGGGGGGGGGGGGTCAATGGCAGCTGTATTTTCATCAGATTCTTCTTAAGTTTAAAATTTCTTTCTGTAGCTGCTGATTTTTTAGATGTTTTTACTTTAATTTTCATCCTACTTTGATGGGTTATAAATCCCTTTGGGTTTCAGATTCTTGTTCTTTTAATTTTTTTAATGACTCACATGACATAAAAGGAGCCAATAATGAATCACTTTGCTGTACATCTGAAACTAACACAACATTGTTAATCACCTATACTCCAATATAAAATAAAAAGTTTAAAAAATTGCATGTCAACTATACATAAATACAAATAAATAAATGCATACATATACTGGTTCAGATGGTAAATTTTCTTATATGTATTTTACCACAGTAAAAAAAAAAAAAAGGAACCAGTAATGAAATGAAATAAACACATGCCAAAAGAAGAACAAATGCAGGACTGAATAAGTCCCTAACAAGTTCACAGTTGATCTCGGTAGATTTTCCTCCTCAGACTGAGTTCTGGGTGGAGATGGATTGCCTTGGATGTACCAAAGACTCTTCTGCCCGCATCAGTGGGTTTGAGACAGATGTTCTGCCCTCACTGCCAGGTGCCTTGACATGAGGAAGATGTTATCCGTCCTGGAAAATCCAGGCGGTTTGCTGTTGTCACCCCTGCCCAACACTGAGGTGCCTCTGCAAATCCCATCCTCAGAGTCCCAAGAGCTTCGTTCCTCGGTCCCTGCTATGGTGGCAGAATTCTAACATGCTCCCAGGATAACTGTGCCCTCGTATACACGCCCTGGTAATTTCCTAACAGTGTGTGTAGGCAGGATTCATAAATAATATGGATCCCACACCTATGGTTATGTTCCATTGTTTGGTGGAAGGGATTCTGCAGATATAATTAAGGTCCTTTATCAGTTAACTTTGAGTTAATCAAAATGAGATTATCCTGGATGGGACTGACCTAATCACACGAGCCCTTAAAGAAGGTTGAAGATAGACTCTCCTGCTGGTTTGGGAAAAACAAACAGCCTGGTTGTGAGAGGGAGGGGCATGTGGCTAGGGCCTGGGGGCAGTCCTGGGACATGAGAGGGGTTCCTGGGCTACAGTCGCATGAAAACAAGGACACAACTGTAAGGCGAGGGATTCCGCCAACAGCCAGCAAGTCAGAGAAGACCCCAAGACTGGAGGAGGTCCCCGGTTCACCAACAGCTTGGTTTCAGGTAAGACCCTGAGGAGTTGCCTCAGCGAAGCCTCATTCAGACCCCAGACCCAGGAGAGCTCTGGGGTGATACATCTGTGTGTCTTGAGAGGTGGGGTCTGTGGTGATTTGCAACAGCGATGGACACGGAACACACTTGTCTCTGACATGGGCACTGAGGACTCCTTATGTGGCTGCACTCACTTACCCTTGAATCCTCCAAAATGTAGCTTTCAAAGTCAGATTGTGTCCGCACCTAATTGCCGTGGTTGGGGGTTATAGGGAGGCCAGATGCTGACATTTATTGTTGACAGATTTTCAGTCACTAACCAGTGACACCACAGGGTTGAGTTTTCTCTTTTCTTTTTCTCCCAACTGTTTTCTTCCCACTTAAGATGGTGATTATCTCATTTGTTACCCATCATTTTCCTGAATGTGAGCAAAGTGAGGGCAGGACGAGACATAGTCCCTCTGCATTTCTGTTTCCACTGTGGTGCTTGTGCACACCTGTGTCGGTCTTCGTATGTGTGTGTGTTTCTGTTTTTATAGATAATCCATGTAACCACTTTAGCTTGTTTATTATTAGTGTTTACATGCTATACCTTTTTTCCATTTTTAAATTTTTCAATGCATCTTTGTCTTTACATGTAAAATGAAATGCTTTATGCCACACTTTTATCCATCCTGACAACCTTGCCTTTCAGCCTGGTGTGTAGGCTGTCTGCATTTAAAAGTTATTGCTGGGGCTTCCCTGGTGGCACAGTGGTTGAGAATCCGCCTGCCAATGCAGGGGACACGGGTTCGAGCCCTGGTCCGGGAAGATCCCACATGCCATGGAGCAACTAAGCCCATGCGCCACCACTACCGAGCCTGCGCTCTAGAGCCTGTGAGCCACAACTACTGAGCCCGCATGCCACAACTACTGAGTCCACGTGCCTAGAGCCTGTGCTCCACAACAAAAGAAGCCACCGCAATGAGAAGCCCGCACGCCGCAATGAAGAGTAGCCCCCGCTCGCCGCAACTAGAGAAAGCCCGTGTGCAGCAACAAAGACCCAACGCAGCCAAAAAAAAAAAGTTATTGCTGTCATGGGCTTCATATAAACCATTTTGACATTTGCATTTTATCTGTCCCATTTGCTTTGCTTCCATTTTTCTCTTCGGAATAATAAGTTTTGTCTCCACTATTGGAATGTTACCTAAACTTCTCTTCTGTCTGTTCTCTAGGGTAACCCTAGTTTTTACAACAGGTGATTTAACTGATTATGTTTTACTTTCATCTAACATTTCATGGTATTATGATTTAATATATAATGTAAGAACTTTTTAACAGCATATTATTCGATTTCCCACTTCTGTTTTTTGTGCTACTATTATCATACATTTTACTTTTCAGTTAATATAAAGTCCACAATACATTTCATTTATTTTTGCCTTAAAAATTTGACCACTTTAAAAAATAAGAAAATATTTTTCTTTATATTTACTTATACAGTCAACATTTTCAGCCCTTTTAATTGTTTTTGTGTTTTTTGTTTTGTTTTGTTTTTGTTTTAATATATTCAAGGTTTTATACAAAAGCATTTTCTTCTGATGGAAGACCTTTCTGTAGTGCCGGTCTCTTGGTGACAAATTCCCTCAACTTTATTTGGAAGGAAATATGTTCCTTCCAAACATGGAAGGAAAAATGTTTTCCTTTTTTCTATTTTTCAAAGATATTTTCACATGGCATAGATCTAAATGACAGATTTTTTCCTTGTGGTACTTTAGAGCTGCCATTTCATTGTCATCAGGCTTCTATTGTTTCTGCTAATAACTTTGTAAATATTGTTACATTCGTCCTTCTACATGTGATGGATATTTTTCTTCTAGCTGTCTTTAGTTTTTTTCTCCTTATTACTGGTTTTCAGAAAATTAATTACAGTGTGTCTTGATATGTGTTCTTTTTTTGTCTTTTGAATTTTGATGAGCTGTGATTTCATAGTTTTCATCAAATTTGGACAATTTTCTATCATTTTATCTGCACATTTTTTTCAGCACTTCCTGCCCTCTGCTGGGACTCCAGTTCCACACGTCACAGTCCCTGATCATTTTTAAATTTACTAATCCTCTAAGCTTTTCTTTTTCAGTATCTAATCTGTTGTCCCTTAAAGTACATTTTTCTTTACTTCAAATATTGTACTATTTATCTCTAGACATTTTATTTAACATCTTCAGTCTCTCTTCTCATTATGTTCATATTTTTCTTTAAACTTTTGAGCATTTAAACAATATTTATTACAGCTATTTTAAAATCCTTATCTTCTAGTTCCATCTTGCTTGTCCTTTATTTAGTTATTTATTTTTTGTTTCTATTAATTGCTTTCTCTCCTGCTTCTGGGTCATGGATCCTGCTGCTTGGAATGTCTAGTCATTTTTTATTGGATGTGGGACTTTTTGTTTTTTTAATTTTGAGTCCTTTCTTTGTTGTATTTGCTTACAGGGTGTTTAACTTGTTCTGGCCTGCTGCTGTTAAGTTACTCGTGTAACAGCTAAATGTTTTTCAGGCAAGCTATTAAGCTAAATCGAAAATAGTCTTTAGACCTGCTAAGCACTACTACTAAGTATAAGCCTTCTGGTTTCTACTAAAAGTTCCCCGTATTCAGTGAGGTTTCTCCACTCTGTCTGGTGGGAGTTGAATTTTTTTCAGCCTTTCAGCCTAAAAATTGTTCACCTACTAGATCCTTGGTTATGGCTCCTTTGACAGATTTTTCTCTGCCAAGACTTGTCGTTTTCCTCTCCACATTTACAGACTGGGATTCAGCCAGGGACTTAAAGGGCACCCCATGGGGGCTGCTGGAGTTTTCTCTGCAGAGCCTCCTTTTCCCCTTCACTGTATCCCACAAAAGCTGGACACTTTGGGCTCCACGGAATGTCATTTCTACTCCTCAGCTCAGAAGGAATGCTCCCTTTTTAAATCTCTGTCTGCCATTCTGTCTAGACAGAAATCTGTCCTTGTGATGTTTAATTCCTTTCTCTTTGGAAGCACAGGTCTGCACTGTTTGTGGTCTTAATATCCAAAAACAGTAATTTCATATAACTTGTCTAATTTTATGCTTTTGTGAGATGGCAAGTCAAAACATTTACTCTTTCACAGACAGAAACAAATTATTATCTTTTTATTTATTTTCTTCCTAATGTCAAAATAACGAGGGAATATTTATTTCATATTTACTCTCAACAGGGCAATGTTTTGTGTTTTATATGTTTCAAAGTTATTTAATATTATTTTCTCCATTTTCCAAACAAAATGACAAAACTTAGGCGTATAGAGCTTAAGTGCATTTTCTCTAGACCACATGATAAAAAAAAGTGGTGCCCCAGGATCTGATCCAAGGCAATCTGACTCCAGGGCCTTTATTCTGTCCCTCTGCTTACGTTTATGTAAATTCCTGTCATATTATATATATTTAAATCTCATAGCTACCCTCTGAGTTTTATGAAACAGAAGTATATAACATTATGCCCGTTTTAAAAACAAGTAAACTAAGCCTCAGAGTGATTTAAGAAACGTGTTATTTGAGTGGCTTGATTTTCAAGAGACTGACCTTTGTCATCCTCTGGTCACAACCTTTTTTTTCAGCTACCAGCCTGGTCCCCAGTCCTCACTGAAGCTGCTGGTCACCAACATCAAGGACTTCAGTTCCCTGCCTTCTTCCCAATCTCGAAATCCCAGGGAAATAGTGCGGTGATGATGTGGTTAGTCCAGAGATGCCTCATTGGTTCCCTAAACATTTCCTACATTTTTTTGTAATAGAGACTTCATTAAATTGCAGCTGAGGGTGACTTTTGTATCCTGCTGGGGGCTCTGACGGACAGATCAGACCAAAACCCAACAAGAAGCAAGTAGAATAACCTTTAGCAGTTTCCCAGAACTCGGCAAGGGATTGTGGTCATGAGTCCAGCTTGTGTGGGAGAAGAATCCGTATGTTTCAGGGTATCAACCACAAGCTGCAGGTGTACGGAGATCTCCAGCCTGCGAGGAAGAGCTGGTAATTCCAAGGCTTATCTTCAGACCTACCAGGTGACCACGGCATCAGTCATAACTAGCGAAAAGAGAATCTCAAAACATGGAATAAAACTGAACAACTGCACTAGGTGAAAGAAAAACAACAGCAAACATATAAACAAAATAAAACTCAAATCACTGAAAGCAGAAAATCACTGAGGGACTGAATAGGCAAACATTGAGAAGGACAGAGTAAGAAATGCCCCGTGTCAGTAGCAGGATTTGGGGACTTGGCTCAACTGTGTTGATATTGGGGCAAGTAGGGTTGCCCTGGGACTGCCCCAGTTTCTTCAGTTTGTAATGTTCATGCCCACATCATAACGGCGCTCCGTTTCACTCTCATCATCACTCTAAAACAAACAAACAAACAAAAAAATGTCACTCTGTATTTAAATGATTGATTCCCAGATCCTGTGTGTTTCTTGTTCTCAAGAGAGAGACAGTTACTGGTTCAGGCTGGTCGGTTCTCTGGACCATCAAGTGTCAGAAGGACAAGGTCAGAGAGCAGAGGTTTAGTCCTTGGACATTCAGAAGCCCCTCTAACCAGTGGTGACCATGGCTTTGCAAGCCATGACAGAAATATTAAATGTTATCCTTTGGTAGACAGTACTGAAGACACATTGAGCATGAGTGCGGTGTGATCCAATTCTGATTCTGAGAAGCTCCCGTAGTAGTTGGGGGATGACGGATTGCTGCATGGAGAGACCCCTGCAAGGAGAAGAAGACAGCACAGAAATTTGGGGATGAGATCAAACAAGTCTACCTTAAGAAACTGGAAACAGAGAGAAAGAAAGCAGAAATATATTTGAACAAAATCAGCAATATTTTGAATGTAAGGATGAAAGATGTGGAGAGAGGCAGTCAGATGCAACTCTAGGTTTCCAGGCTAAATGACTGAGTGCATATCTGTACCACGAAGACCAATAAAGTGAGAGGAGACACATCTCAGGGCAAAAGAAAGCATACTCAGTATTGGACATGATAGAACTGAATGTTTCAGTAGACTTCAAGTTTTAGCTCAGAGAGAATTAGCCCAGGTAAGAGCATAGTTCCCACTCCACAATAAGAAAGAAGCTGGACTACATACAATTGATGACCAACTCAAAGACAGGCTGCAGAGTAAACAAATAACAGGCAAGGTGGAGAGAGGCTGGTTCCTGCAGAGGGACATGCAGCTTATCACATAGGCTGACATGCTGTTGAGCGTCACGTCAGCCAGTGGGAAGACTGGCCTGGACGTTTTTTATAAATCGCTCAAGACTGAGTGAGCACGTTAACCCCCTGGCTGTAGACACTGGGTAGCTCTTCCTCGGGGAAGGAGCTGGGCCCTGGAGGGTCACAGAGAATCCCGAGCAGCTCCGCCCAGCGCGCAGGCTGAGGAGAGACAGAGCAGCTACTGCCTGGTCTCCATCCAGCACTGCGACCTCTGCCTCCACCGAGCAGGGAAGGGCTTAATTCATGGGAGATGCACAAGAAAAGCTAGAGCCTGAGGATCACGGGTGAAGAAGCACCGCCCGGGGGAGGAGGGAAAAGGGCAGAAACAGTCACTCGTCCAGCCTGACATCCAGGGAAGGGGCAGGGATGTGTGCCAGGGCCACGCCCCGTTTCACAGCATCTGCGAAGACACGGGCTTAATCGGAACATTGGAAACAACCCCTGTGCCACCCCTCCCACTGCCCCCGTCAGTACGGACACAAAGAGCAGCTGAGAGGGCTGGACCGTCCCCCTGGGGAGCAGGGCAAAGGGAGACCCGCAGCCCGGTGGAGGGACCCACAGGCAAACCAGGAGCAAACACTGGGAAAACCTGTCGTGGGAGTAGCTTCTTCCACGGCCAAGATAGCAGCAGCGCAGCCTGCCAGCTCGGGTGCCGGACCCCGCCCGGCCCCGCTGCTGGTGCGCTGGCACACGGCCCACGCTGCGGTCCTCGCAGAAGGAAGGCTCCCTCACCTGCGAGCCTGGAAACAGTCTACCCCTCAGCATCGACGGTCCTGCATCACACGTATGGCTTTCAACCCCAAATAATGAGGCATATCCCAAGAGAAGACAAAAGCACACTCTGAAGACAAAGCAGTTCCAAAATCAGAATTAAATAACACAGATGGTGAATAAAACAGAAAGGGAATTTAAAATAACGGTGATTATTATGCAAAGGCTCTAATGGAAAAGGTAGAGAGTGTGCAAGATCAAATAAAGGTAACTTGAATTATGAAAACGATAGGAATGATTGAAATGAAATGTTAGGAACAAAGTTTTAAACATAGAAACAGAAATAAAGAATGCCTTTAATAAGCTTATCAGGAGACTCTACACAGTTCAGGAAATAATCAGTTCACTTGAAGGCAGGTTAATACAATTTTACAAACTAAAATGCAAAGGACAAAAAAGAATGAAAAGAGAGAGAGAGAGAGAGAGAACCCAAGAGCCATGAAACAATATTAACAGTTTAACAAATGGGATTCTTAGCTGGAGAAGAGGGAAAGAATAAAGCATAAGGAATAGATAAGGAAAAAATGGCTCAGGAATTGAAAATTAGTGACAGACACCAAATCCCAGAAGCTCAGAAAACATCAAAAAGGATAAGTACAAAACAAACCACACTCTCTCCAAGGCATATTATATTTAAACTTCTGCAAATTAAAGACAAAGAGAAAATCTTGAAGGGGAGCTGGTGGAGGAGTGGGTATTACTCCTGGGGTTATTATTTTCAGAGGAAGGAAGATACAAATTATGGGAGACATCTCTTCAGAAAACCATGTGAAGAAATAAAGACATCCTCAGGCAAACAAAATGAGAGCATTGATTGCCAACAGACATATTCTATAAGAAGACTTAAAGGGATTTCTTCAGGAGGAAGCAGTAAGAAATAGGGGTACAAACGCTTCAGTGACTGCTGGAAGTTCAGGAAGACGGGGTGCTTGATGACAAAGATACAGAGCGGACTTTTGAGGGTGATGGCACGGAGTGGTACCCAGGTGATGCAGATGCACATCACAAGCAGAGAACATTACTGCAGGTAGTTTTTAAAATAATCAACCAGAATGTTGGGATTTTGACTAGATATCTTTTTTAAAATTAATTAATTAATTAATTTTTGGCTGCGTTGGGTCTTCGTTGTTGCGCACGGGCTTTCTCTAGTTGTGGAGAGCAGGGGCTACTCTTCACTGCGATGTGCAGGCTCTAGGCACATGGGCTTCAGTAGTTGTGGCTCATGGGCTC
Organism: Balaenoptera ricei; assembly: GCF_028023285.1. Classification (NCBI taxonomy): domain Eukaryota; kingdom Metazoa; phylum Chordata; class Mammalia; order Artiodactyla; family Balaenopteridae; genus Balaenoptera; species Balaenoptera ricei. The sequence goes on along the minus strand of NC_082655.1, from coordinate 81,797,599 downwards.
TAGAGCGCAGGCTCAGTAGTTGTGGCGCACAGGCTTAGTTGCTCCGCGGCATGTCTGATCTTCCCGGACCAGGGATCGAACCTGTGTCCCCTGCATTGGCAGGTGGATTCTTAAACACTGCGCCACCAGGGAACTCCCTGAACTAGATATCTTAAGGCTAAAGTAAAAGAAAAAAATGTGTACATAGGCTGTGCACTCAACTCTATTTGGTAGAGTCCCATACTACTTTACCCTGTAGAACACATAAGTCAATACAGTACAGAGGATGGGATCCCAGTTTTTCAGTGTCAGACAAACAAGTTAAAAAAGAACAAAGAGGGAGGAGGTGCTAGAAGGAGCCCTGTGGAACTGGATTAGAGTCAGATGTATCAGTATGAACCCATGTTTATGTTAACATGTAAAAAGACAGATAGAAAAATAATTACAGACATATGTGGGTTAGTATACATACTTATACTTTTAGCTCTGTCACTGTTTAAGCCCAAAGAAGTGACACCACAGAAAAAATTAAAACTCCTAGAGCCCAGTTACTGTTTTCTAATACCATTCTTCAGTTAAAACAAAGAGGGATCCTTGGAGAAATGCTGATTCTAAGACCAAGGAAGGCAAAATAGAAGATGTGCCTGGAGCATGTTATACTGCAAGAAATTCGGGAGATGCCAAAAAATAACAGCAGGTGATGGGGCCACACCAAAAGGACACAGAATCAATATGAAAGAGCCCTCAATGGCCAATGCTCTACAAATTTGAGCAACAAAATAAATGATGATATTAGATTACAACCCAAAGGGTAAAATAAATATTCTTGAGTCCATACTGATATAAATAAATGATTGAATAAATAAATGAGGGAGAAGGGACAAGTTTTCCTTACAGGAGAATTGTAAATATTAACTTTGGAAGGAATAAGAGAAATAGAAAATCACTATTAGAAGCCCATCATCATAACAGCTGCAGCCAAGATCGACCAATAAATGCTAACATTGGCCGGCAAACCCTTAAGGAGAAAAAGGGTAGCTGGGTAGTATCAAAGCATCTCCCACAAACGTGTATTGTGTATTGCATATTGGGGTGGTTTTAACATAGGTAAACAGATTCTTTGATGTTGCTCTTTCCAGGAGGTGGGTCTTAATCCACCTTGGCTATGGCTGGAGATAATGACCCACTTCTAAGGAATAATGTCAGGAAAGAAGAAAAAAATACTAACTTTACAATGGAGGAACCAGGAGATGCTACGTCAGCCAAGCGTGTGTCCAGCGTAACAAGCAATAACTCATGCTGGCACCACACCCCTGAAAGCATGTAGGATGCTTGACCTTTGTGGTACGCGTCCCAAAGTTTGTAACCCCGGTTCAACTGTGAAAAACATAAGACACATCAAATCGAGGGGTATTCTTCAAATTATTTTGCCAATACTCTTCACAAGTATCTTCATGAAAAACATGAAAATTTTTTGAAAAAACTGCTTTGCTGAGTCTACTAATATATCATTACATACTGCCCGTTGACAGTGAGGTCTGATAGCAAATTCTGCTTCTTTAATGTCTTGAGATGAAAACACCCGGAAGCGTTTATAAGGAGCACAGAAAAAAGTCTAGTTAATGCATTCCTGGAAAGTGTAAAAATAGGGATAGTGAGCAAATATATTTTCCTTACATAGGTATTAGTTTTGTGATAATTAAAAATTAAATTATCTGGCTAAAATTTTCCATTCTCCACCAGTGTATTTAATTTGTACTTATAGTTATAGAATATGAAAGAGGTTGGTGTTGATTTTCCTTAAATCACAGCATGGTTCTCTACTCTCAGGTTAATCCTATGGGACTTTGTAAGTAGGTAACAAATTGAACCTGAGGGAGCAAATTTGAACCTAATATTACAAATAGTCTTAAGAAATTAGTCCTATAATTATGAAACTTCCAGAGAATGAAATAAAATGTTAATGCATAAACCATAATTCTGCACAGACAATAATTCTATAAAATTAAGCCTATTATTGGTCTGTCTATAAGACCTTAACTAGAGCCTGAAAAACTTTTCATAGAATAAACAAAGCCTTCACGTGTACACAAAATCTGTGATTGTTCATAGCATCCACGTAAGTAATAGCCACGTCACCATTCTTGAAGTCGCAAAGTTAAGGAGATGGGAACCAGAATAGTAGTTGCCGGTGGTTAGGACTGGTGCATGAGAAAGGGGTGCTTCTGACCACAAAGGTGCAAAAAGAGGGAGAGGTAAGTGGTGACGGAATAATTCTGTGTGTTGCTTGTGGTGGTGGTTACACAAATCCATACATGTGATAAAACGGCACAGAACTACCACTCACGTTCTACCAATGTCAGTTTCCTGATTTTGATATTGTAATTATGTAAGATGCGGCCATCGGGAGAAACTGGGTAAACGTGTACAAGACCTCTCTGTATAAGATTGCAATGTTTGTGAATCTATACGTATTCCAAAATAAGAATATCAAAAAATAACCTATTCTACACGTTGCCACAGTTTTAAATTTTATCATTGATGACAACTTTCACACACTGAGTACAGAAAATGAAGCCTTTTTTAATCAGCGGGTATTTGTATAATGTTGATATCTAGCATCCTGTTTCTTCTTTGTTTCAATTCTTTCATTCCACAGATAAATGGAGCGTTCAAGGCATAACATTCAAAATTGTTACTGGCTAAACAATATTGGTTTAGTGAAAATCCAACTTTGAATAACTACTTAGGGCAGTGACCAGCAACAGATACACAAGGAGACCCTCACGTCCTTGAGATTCAGGGTGTCTCCTGCTGACAGCGCTTTTCAGCTCAGATCAGCCACGTGTCAGGGGCTCAAAAGCAGGGTGCGGGCAGCGGCTGCCACCCTGGACAAAGCAGATGAGACCCTCCATGAATGTTGCCACCTTCCCCTGGCAAATGTTTCATGTCTGATTAAGAACAGCTATGTTTCTTCAGAAAGGATAAGCACTTAGCTTCTGCATCACAGCCCGTGCCCGGCAGGCGTGGGTCACAGCCCTCTTCCTGCTGGGCCAGGGTTTGGTCTTAGAACCTTCTCGACTCCCCTGCAGCAAGTTGTTCGGAGGAGAGACCTTCCCCTGAGGCAAGAGGAGCAGCCTGAGGACCCTCTCCCTCCCCGGCCTTGAACGGGCTGGAGACCTGCCCGCAGGGTCAAGTCTCCCAACGCTGTGCAGAAGGATGTTTTAACTACGATTGGTTCAGACAGCTGTCTGTTCCCATTCTTTTCTCCTC